>NC_133655.1:74524494-74826577 GCF_009905375.1 Apium graveolens
AACGTCTTCATGACATTAAGGCTCAAGAAAGGAGAAGAGATGTCAGACTAAAGATTGGTGAAAAATGGGATGAAGCTAGGAGAGTACTCGATATGCCTCAGCTGAGCACTAACAATGATAGGCAGTTCTTACATCTTCTTGACAAGCTGGAAATCTCAAATCCTAACAATGACATGTACATGAATGCTATCAAGACTGAAGTCTCAAGGATCACAGCTGCTTTTGATAGATCCCTAAATGAGATGAGCATTTTTGTATATTGTCAGAGTGAAGGATCATTCAAGGTGTCACTTCATCTATTTGAGAATCGTTCTTTGTCAGAGATTTGGGTTCTTTTAAACAAAGTCAAAAGAAGCTCAGAATTGAATGAAGTTCTTCGAGAAAGGCTTAAAGAGTTTGCCAGCAGGGCTAGTCCTCAAGTGGTCAACAATCCTCATCAGGTGAGATTCTTTAAGTCTGATTGTCTTCAAATCTGTCAGCTAGATGTACAATCTCTTAAAGACTACTCAGCTAAGCATCTGGTCTGGATGGAACATCATTTGAGAACTCCTGGATATTCATCCATGTTGAAGACTCAAGCTGCTGACTTGATTCAAGCTTATTATGAAAAGAATGTTAAAAGGTACACTCAACTCAAGAATAAGCTGAAGTCAGTTGGAGTTCAACCAGTCAGACCAGCAAGCTTCACTTCAGAAAAGGATCGTGTCTTTGACAAGGAATTGCTTCAAGATTTAGAAGAAGGTGAAGTCAGAAGAGAAGACAACTGAAGTCAATTAGCTCAAAACTCAATGTAATATGATTAGAGCTTTATGAATCAAGATAGTCTAATGTAGTTATATGTTCAAGCTAGAGGAACATCTATCTTGTATTCACTTGTAAATTTCATTTGGAATCTGGAAAATGTTAAATATAATCCAGAACTTTTCTGCTATTTACTTTACATTACTGTTTATATCTTTTTCTTATTTGTTAGTTGAGTTATCCTCTAGGTATTTGTTGTTATTGTCTAACAAGCAAATAGGGGGAGATTGAAAGGCATATGTCATAGCCTACTCGTTTATTCGAGTATTTAACTCAACTCAAATAAGAATGTAATAAGTAAATAGTGGATTAATCATCAGAGAGATCTCACAATGTAACATCTGTCAAAAAATAAAGAAACATTGTTCATCTGCAGACTTGAAGATTCACTGGAAGAAGTTCAAGAATTTGATCATGCCTCAGTGATATAAATCAAGATCGTGGATTTAATCAAGTGACAGAGATCTCGTCAAGGTATCATTTATTACAAGGATTCAATCAGAATATAAAAGTCAAGACATGAAGAAACGTCACGAAAGTTAGTCACTCATGAACCAGACAGTACATCGAGTGTCAGCATTGAAGTGGCGGAATTGATTCATAAGTCTCAGTGACTTTCAGAAGATTATCAGAAGAATGGATGCTGCTAAGGGTTAGTATTAATTCTCTATTAATTAATTAAGTCATATAATTTAATTAAGAAAATAAATTATATCTGCAAAGATTAATTTATTGATTAATTGAATTAAATTGATTAATTAATTTAGAATTAATATTAAGGATTTACAAGATTTTAATTGGTTTAAAATCTGCTTAAATTCAGCAAGACAATTCATTTGAACTAGTATGACAATCGGTATGACAATTGATAGTCATACCGAAAGTCATGCCAATACATTTAATTGTCTTATTAGAATTTCTGTTTAGATTAAAATCAGTTATTAATTCAGCAAGACAATTTATTTGAACTAATATGACAATCGGTATGACAATCTATAGTCATACCGAAAGTCTTGCTAGCTCATTTTTAATTGTCTTGCTAGTTGTAAACATTGTCCTACCGAAAGTCTCACAAGCTTAAAGGATTGTCATTCCAACTCAATCTACTCGGCTGTGTTGTTTAAAAGAAGCAGAAGACCAGTTCATAAAAAAAGGCAATAAAACAGAACAAAAATAAAAGAACAAAAGCAAAAGGAGCAGATAAAATATTTCATCTCATCTGCAACTTCAAGATCAATTTCTAGATTGTAAAGTTAAATCCAATCAACTAGAAATACTTATCTTGTTCTTGTGTATCAATCTAGCGGATTAAAATCCCTAGAACTTAATCTCAAATCGCATTTAGCATTTGATCTTTTAATTACAAAAATAGAAAAAGTTCATGTTGAATTTATTCTAAATTTGTAATAATTGATTTGAGATTAATCCCTTGTAACCGATACCGTAGTTGTAACACCTTTCAAGTTTAATAAAAGTTTTATTTAACTTGAATTTTGTTTCACAATTTTATTTCGCATTTTATTCGATTAAACGGTATTGTTTGCATTCAACCCCCCCCCCCCTTCTACAAACAAATTGGGACCTAACAAATCCTTTCAACTTGCAAACCATAGTCTAGCAATTGATTTTTCATCCATAAAATATGTGCACAGCAACTGCCAGCAGCAATATATTCAGCTTCAGCTATAGAAGTAGAAACTGAATTTTACTTTTTACTGAACCAGGACACAAGCTTGTCTCCTAAAAATTGACAGGTTCCTATTGTGCTTTTTCTATCTATTCTACAACCTGCATAATCTGCATCTGAATAACCAGTTAGATCAAAACCAGAATCTCTAGGATACCAAATGCCAAGTTTTGGTGTTCCTTTGAGATATCTGAAAATTCTTTTAATAGCTATCAAATGAGACTCTCTAGGATCAACCTAAAATCTAGCACACAAACATGTAGCAAACATTATATCTGGCCTACTGGCTGTTAAGTACAGAAGTGAGCCAACCATGCCTCTATAACTTGAAATATCCACAGACTTTTCAGTAGTGTTTAGTTCAAGCTTAGTTGCAGTGGCCATGGGAGTTTTTGCAGATGTGCAATCCATCAGATCAAACTTCTTTAAAAGATCAAAAATATATTTAGTTTGACTAATGAATATTCCATCACTAACTTGCTTAACTTGTAAACCAAGAAAGTAAGTTAGTTCTCCCATCATACTCATTTCATACTTGCTTTGCATCAGTTTGGCAAACGTTTTACAAAGTTTTTTATCTGTAGAGCCAAAAATAATATCATCTACATAAATTTGAACAAGTATGCTAGAGCCATTCACATTTCTGAAAAATAAAGTTTTATCTACAGTACCTCTTGTGAAGTGATTTTCCAAAAGGAACTTTGATAAAGTGTCATACCAGGCTCTAGGTGCTTGCTTCAGTCCATAAAGTGCTTTCAATAGATAGTAGACATACTCTGGGAAATTTGGATCTTCAAAGCCAGGAGGTTGACTTACATACACTTCTTCCTCCAAATCTCCATTCAGAAAGGCACTTTTGACATCCATTTGATAGACCTTGAAATTGGCATGGGCTGCATAGGCTAAGAAGATTCTGATGGCTTCAAGTCTTGCAACAGGAGCAAATGTTTCATCAAAATCTATCCCTTCTTGCTGACAATAGCCTTTAGCAACCAATCTTGCTTTGTTCCTTACTACTATGCCATTTTCATCCATCTTGTTTCTGAATACCCATTTCGTGTCTATTGGATTCTTTCCTTTAGGCTTGGGTACCAGCTTCCATACTTTATTCCTTTCAAATTGGTTTAGCTCCTCCTGCATAGCTAAAATCCAATCAGGATCTAATAAGGCTTCTTCTACCTTCTTTGGTTCTTCCTTAGACAGGAAGCTGTTGTATAGACATTCTTCTTGAGTTGCTCTCCTGGTTTGAACTCTGGAAGAAACATCACCAATAATCAGTTCAAAGGGGTGATCTTTTGTCCATTTTCTCGATTGAGGTAGATTAGCCCTAGATGAAGAGACCTCAATGTTGTCTTGTTGTGTGATTGAGTTTTGATTGCTAGAAACTCCCCCTGAGTTTGTGGATCTTTGATTTGAAATTGGGGTGCTTTCCATGGGTGATCTGCCTTGACTTCCTGCTCCTTTTGATAACCCAACGGATGGTGAATTTTGAGTACCGACGGATGAGGCAGGTTGTCTTCCGACGGATAATACAGACTGCCTTCCGACGGATGAAGCATTATGTAACTCGACGGATGTTGAGTTTTGTGCTTCATTTGTAGTAAATTTGTCTGCATTATCCTTAGACACTGTTCCATGATCACTTTCATCATCACTTTCTTCACTGACCATCTCAACATTGTCGAATTTGAGGCTCTTATGGTAATCTCCATCTTTTAGTCCTTCAATCTTTTTATCATCAAATACAACATGTATAGATTCAACAACAATGTTGGTTCTTAGATTGTGGACTCTATATGCTTTACCAACAGCATATCCAACAAAAATTCCTTCATCTGCTTTAGCATCAAACTTCCCATTTTGATCAGTTTGATTTCTCAGAATATAGCATTTACAGCCAAAGATATGAAGAAAGTTCAGAGTTGGCTTCTTGTTCTTGAACAATTGATAGGGTGTCTTGCATTTTGCTTGATTAATCAGAGAGATGTTCTGAGTGTAGCATGCAGTGTTGACAGCTTCAGCCCAGAAATATGTTGGTAATTTTGATTCTTCAAGCATTGTCCTTGCAGCTTCAATAAGAGATCTATTCTTTCTTTCCACTACTCCATTCTGTTGTGGAGTCCTTGCTGCTGAAAACTCATATAGGATCCCATTTTCCTCACAGAATGCTCTCATGACATAGTTCTTGAACTCAGTTCCATTGTCACTCCTGATTCTTCTAACTTTGAAATCAGGATGATTGTTAACTTGCCTTATGTGATTGATGATGATTTCACTAGCTTCATCTTTGGACTTTAGGAAATAGGTCCAAGAGAACTTTGAGAAATCATCTATAATTACTAGGTAAAATCTTTTCTTTGAGATTGACAAAACATTGACTGGTCCAAACAAATCCATGTGAAGCAGTTGCAGAGGTTCTTCAATTGCTGAATCAAGTTTCTTCCTGAATGATGCTTTAATTTGCTTCCCTTTTTGGCAGGCATCACACAGTCCATCCTTTGTAAACTCCACCAGAGGAATGCCTCTAACTAGCTCTTTCTTTACCAGCTCATTCATGGTCTTGAAGTTCAAATGGGATAGCTTCTTGTGCCATAGCCAACTTTCATCTTGACTTGCTTTACTGAGAAGACAAGTTACAGATTCTGCTTTATTTGAGTTGAAGTCAGTTAGATACACATTTCCTCTTCTCACACCAGTGAGAACCACTTTGTTGTTTTGATTATTAATCACAACACAGGTTTCTTTGTTGAAGGTTACTGAGTTGCCTTTATCACAAAGTTGGCTGATACTCAACAGATTGTGTTTGAGACCATCCACTAAGGTAACCTCTTCAATGATGACATTTTCCTTTGAAATCAAGCCATATCCCACAGTATAACCTTTGCTGTCATCTCCAAAAGTGATACTTGGGCCAGCTCTCTCTTCAAACTCTGTGAGCAGGGTAGAATCACCAGTCATGTGTCTTGAACAACCACTATCCAAGTACCAAAGATTCCTTCTGTTTCCCTGCACACATCAAAATCAAATCAAGTTGATTTTGGTACCCAAGTTTCCTTGGGTCCTGCCTTGTTAGCTTTCTTCTTCTGTTTCTTAGGTTTTAACTCATTTGACTTAGGAATTTCAGATTCTTCCTTAGTCATTTGGGTTGGGCCTTTGAAACCACTAGATGCTACAGAATTATTATGCATGTTATGGCTAACAGGAAATGGCATGCTTGGTGCAAACATGTTATTCCAGTAAGGCATGCTAAATGGCATTTGAGGCATATTGTATGCAGCATAATATGGATTAGGTGCAAATGGCATATTAGCAAACTGTGCATTCATGTTCTGTGTAGGCATAGCATTAACAGGCATAGGAGGCATGGCATTCATGTTAGAGAATTGAGGCTGAACAGACATGGGAGTAGGCATGGCAGATTTGCAATTAACAGATAAATGATTTACACTACCACATTTGACACAGATTTTTCTAGGAGCATATTTTTCAGGTGTGTAGTTGTTATGTTTGTTAATCCCTACTTTACCATTCCTATTGTTTTTCCTTTTAGTTTCTGTTTTTACCTCTATCTTCTCAAGTCTGTCACTCAGCTGTTTGACAGTCATGTGACCAACATTAGCCTTCTTCCTTTTCTTGGCTTGACTTGACTCCCCTGAAACAAAGTTCTTGGAAAAAGACCCATACTTTTCATTTAGCTTGGTTAATTTGGCTTTACTAATGGGTTTGTTCACAGCAGACGGATGAGGATTTTTATCATTCGACGGATAACACATTTTGTTATCCGACGGATAGTCCTCATCATCCGTCGAGTCTACATCTGTCAGCAATCCATCTACCAAAATAGGTTCTAGTTTCTCCTTATTCTTTTTCCAGGCTTCATCACAAAAGGACTCAATTCCTTGAACCTTGGTGATTTGAGCATGAACATCTCTGGATGTTTTCCATGCTTTAATCACCTCCTGTTCACGATCGAGCTGCTTCTTTAAAATTTCTTCCTTTTTCAAGGACTCAGTTAATTCCTCCTTAGCAATTCTACACTCAATTTTTAGTTTCTCAAACTCAACAAACTGAGACTCAAGCACATTATTCCTCTCACTCAAAAACAAGTTGTTTTCTTTGATTTTAGCATTTTCTTTAGTGAGGGACTTAAGTTTAACACGCAAATGATACAATTCTGTAGACATGTCATTTATTGCATCATTACACTCAGCTTTAGATAAATGTGCAAGGTTTGTAGTAATTACCTGATTACTTGAGGAACTTGTCTCTGTTTCATCAGACTTGGCCATAAGGGCTAGATTGACATAGCTGATCTCCTCATCTTCATCCAAACCATCAGCTGCCCAGTCATTCTCTTGTGTAATAAAGGCCCTTTCCTTCTGTTTGAGTAGATCAAAGTATTTTTGCTTATAATCCACAGACTCAAATCTCTTCTTACTAGAATCTGACTTTCTACACTCATTTGCAAAATGCCCTGCCAAGCCACATTTGAAACACTTGAATTTTGACTTATCCACCATGTTTCTATTTGGCTTGGCAGCTCCAAAGTTCTTCTTGAACTTGAGCTTGGCAAATCTTCTTGAAAGGAATGCTAGGTGCTCATCAATGTCCTCCATGTCATCTTGACTCAAAGAATCTTCACTTTCTGCAACTAGCCCTTTACCCTTGCTTTCACAGGCCTTTGAAGTTGATTCCACAGCTTCCATCTTCACTTCCTTCTCCTTTTCCAGTTCAGCGACTAGTGCAATGGATCCTCCTTTCTTCTTTCCTCTCTCCATTATTTCATCCTGCTCTATTTTAAGCTCATAGGTCTTCAGAATGCCATACAGTCTCTCCAAAGTAAACTCCTTATAATCTTGTGAGTTTCTCAATGAGACTGTCATTGGTTTCCATTCCTTTGGAAGAGATCTGAGAAATTTCAGATTGGAGTCTTTAGTCTGATAGACTCTTCCATGCAATTTAAGAGCATTTAGTAGCTTTTGGAATCTACTAAAAATGTCAGTGAGTGACTCACTTTCTTCATTGTGAAAATGCTCATATTGCTGAATCAGGAGCTGCATTTTATTTTCTATTACTTGCTCAGTACCATCACAGATTATCTGTATTGTGTCCCAAACTTCCTTGGAAGTCTTGCAGTTGATGATGTTATCAAACATATCTGCATCAACACCATTGAACAGAATGTTCATGGCCTTTTTATCTTTCCTGACTTGTTCAAGATCAGAATCAGACCATTCATGCCTTGGCTTTGGAACTGATGGTTCATTTCCTGTTGCAGCTCTCATTGGAACATGAGGGCCTCTTTGTATGCAGTCCACATAGGCCTCATCTTGAGAAAGCATATGAAGATGCATCTTTACCTTCCAATGATGGTAATTATCTTTATCCAGAAAAGGAATCTTGATTCCAACATCTTTCTTGTTCATCTTGCTGAATTGTTTTGATCTTTAAACTCTTTGTAGATTAAGAGCTTGCTCTGATACCAATTGTTAGTCCCTTAACAATATAACAAGAATTACAGAAGGGGGGTTGAATGGAATTCTTTATCTTTTTCTTGAAATAAAAATGTTCAACTCGATTATAGATATATCTATTTTGATTAGCACAATGCGGAATATAAACTTTAATGATTCAAAATAAGAGTAATTAAAAACAAGAGTCTTTAAAAACTTTCTGGTGGATTTAAACAATTCCACCAGAGATATATATTAATATATCGAGAGAACTCTGTGTGCAGAAATGCTCACAGCTGCTTTTACAAGATAGAACAACTTAAGAACACAGGAAATGCTAAAGATAGTGCTTATAAAGATTTCTCTGTGTTTGTTTTTAAGCTCACTTAGTTTTACTTTGTTATTTTCTATTTGCTACTCTCTTGGTTTATATATATTACCAAGATTACAAAGTCAAAAGAACTGAATAAATATAAAATCTAACAGTCTTGATCTTTGCTGCTTTTCGTCCTCTATTACCCAGTTAATGGGCTTCCACAGTGTTTGTATCCAATCTCAACGGCTGTGTGTCAGCTTTCACTGTTCAACTGATGTTTGAATCTTGATATTATCATCCGTCGACTTTCAGATCATCCGTCGATGACTTACTTGATCATCCGTCGACTGCTATTTTGAACATCCGTTGAAAGTCATTTGATCATCCGTTGAAGCTTTGTTAAGCATCCATTGATAGCTATTTTGGCACTTGACTTCATTTCACTTATACAGAATTACAAGACATTGCTTATGTACAGTTAATCAACCTATTCTGCATATCTAGTTAAAGTCAACATGACTTATATGCTACTACAGATTCTATACAAAGGTGCATACAACACTGTGCTACAAACTTATCATTATATAAGCTACTCACTCGATGGATAATAAATTACTCATCCGTCGGTACTCAAACTGAGTTATCCGTCGGGACTATAATTCTTATCCGTCGAGTGCTACATTATTTCACTAAGTAAAATCTACTTAGATGTTTTGTTTAGGTAATCATCAAGTGCACAACATATTCACAACAACCCAATCAGCATCTTGAAGAGCTTCTTCCACTTTCTTTGGTTCAGTCTGAGAAAGAATAGAATGATAGAGACATTCATTTGATGTAGTTGTTCTAGTTCTGACATCTGCATCAGGATTTCCAATTAATTAAGTCAGGTGTATGTGCTTTAGTCCACTTCCTTGCAGATGGAAGGTTTTCTCTAGAACTGGATGCTCCCCCATGACCCATGCTGTCTCCATCAACATTTTCTGATGCTCCCCCTGAAATTATGCTCTCTGAGTTAGATCCTTCATTATTTGAGTTTCCAGAAATATTAGAACATGAGTTTTCAGAATTATCAGAACTTGGCCCGTCAGAACTTGAAGAGCCTGTTGTAGGTTCTGATGCTTCTTGAGATGTGGTTGGATCTTCAGTATGCTCCCCCTGCATAGGTGCATTTACCTTAGGCTTAGTCACCATAGTTTCAATAACATCAGAGTTTAATCCATCAGAGATTGCAGTATCAGGATTTAGATTGTCAGGATTTACAGAATCAGAATTTAAAACTTCATTTTCGAATCTCAGCTGATCATGATCATTGAAATCTTCAAGTCCAGTAATCTTCTTATCATCAAAAGAGACATTGATAGATTCCATGACAACCCTTGTTCTTAAATTGTAGACTCTGAAGGCTTTTGTAGAAAGTGGATATCCAACAAAAATTCCTTCATCAGCTTTTAGATCAAATTTGGATAGCTATTCAGGATGAGTCTTAAGAACAAAAGACTTGCATTTAAATACATGAAAATACTTCAGATTTGGATTCTTTTTCTTCACCATCTCATATGGTGTTTTTTCATGCTTGTTGATAAGTGTTGCATTCTGAGTAAAATAAGCAGTCTGCACAGCTTCAGCCCAAAAGTAGGTTGGCAACTTTGCTTCATCAAGCATAGTTCGTGCAGCTTCAATAAGAGTTCTATTCTTTCTTTCAACAACTCCATTTTGTTGAGGAGTTCCAGGAGCCGAAAATTCCTGCTTGATTCCTTGGTCTTTACAGAACTCTTCCATGATCAAATTCTTGAACTCAGTGCCATTATCACTTCTTATGATCTTCACAGAATCTTTGACCAATTTATCCAGTTGCTTGACATGATCAATCAAGATAGATGCAGTTTCACTTTTTATGTGCAAGAAATACACCCATGTATATCTGGTGAACTCATCCATTATGACCATAGCATATTTCTTCTTTGCAATAGACATGACATTAACTGGACCAAATAGATCAACATGTAGTAGGTGATAAGGCCCAAGAATTGATGATTCAGTCTTGCTCTTGAATGAAGATTTTCTTTATTTTGCCTTCTGACATGAATCACAAAGGCCATCAGGAGCAAATACTGATTTTGGAAGTCCTCTCACAAGATCTTTCTTGACTAGTTCATTTATATTGTTAAAATTTAAATGAGAGAGTTTCTTGTGCCAATCCCAGCTTTCTTCAATTGATGCTCTACTTAACAGACAGATTGTAGAACCATCAGTACTTGTTGAAAGCTTGGCTTCATAAATGTTACCATACTTGTATCCTTTCAGAACAACTTTGCCTATAGATTTGCTTACAACTTCACAGTGTTCTTCAAAGATATCCACATGATAACCTCTGTCACAGATTTGACTCACACTCAGCAGATTGTATTTAAGTCCTGAGACCAGAGCTACTTTTTCAATGATGACATTCCCAAGATTGATATTGCCATATCCCAGAGTTTTTCCAATGTTGTCATTTCCATAAGAAACACTTGGGCCAGCTTTCTCCACAAAGTCTGATAGCAGGGCTTTATTTCCAGTCATATGTCCTGAACATCCACTGTCCAGAACTAGGATGTTCTTTCTGTTGCCCTGCAATCACAAAGACCACTAATGATTAGTTTTAAGCACCCAGACTTGCTTGGATCCTTTGGCCTTTTAAGTTTGTTAACATTTGCAGCAGATTTAGCATCAGAGTTTATGTTAACAATTTTCTTATCAGAATTTGCAATATCAGACTTTGCATCAGAACTTACACTAGAAGGAATAATGCTAACTTTCTTTACAGAAGGTTTTATTTGATAATAATCATAGTACAAACTATGATATTCCTTACAAGTATAAATGGAATGCCATAAACTACCACAATAAAAACAAGGATTTTATGGCTTATATCTAACAGATTGACTCTTAACTCCTAATTTTGAAGGGAAGGAGTTTATATTCTTATTCTTCCTTCAAAAAGAAGCCAGATGGTTAGAATTTCCACAGTTATGACATGTTTTTCTAGAAGCATTAGGAACAGGCTTATAATTGTTACTTTTGTTCACACCTTCCTTTCCATTCCTATTTTTCCTAGGTGGTTTTACCTTGTTTACATTCTTAACATCTTTCAGCTTATGCTTAAGCTGCTTCTTAGTCATTAAGCCTATGTTAACTTCAGTTGGCTTATCCTGTTTAGGTTTGTCAGAAGTTACTTCCTCCTTAACTTCTGATTTATCAATATCAGACTTTGCAGTTACAAACTTAACAGGATTTACCTTTGGTTTTTGTTTAACAACTATAGGCTCAGTTTCTACAGTTCCCTTACTGTTCTTATCATCTCCATAACCTAAGCCCTCATTCCAGTTTCCAATACTAAGAATATCTTGAGTTGCTTTACCAGAGTTAGTCCAAGTCCTGATAATCTCTCTTTCCTTTTCTAACTCAGTTTTTAGAGATTCATTCATTCTTAACACTTCATCCCTAACATAAAAGGCATCATCTCTATCTTTCTAAGTTTGATGGAACATGACTAACTCTTTTTCCAAATAATCATTCCTCTTTTTATAAGCAAGATTTTTATAAGTTAATCTTTCACATGTTAAAGTTTGATCTTTATAACTAATGAACATGGTTTTAAGATATCTTCTCAACTCGGTAATATCATCAGTATGACAGGCATAAGTAGTTTGAGGTACCTTTAAGTCAGCAGTATCAGAACTGCTATCAGCATTTTCCATTAAGGCATAGTTTTCCTCATCCTCAGAATCTGAAGAATCTGACCAACTTTTCTTCTTTGTGACAAGAGCCTTGCCTTTGTCACTTTTCCCTTTTCTGCAATCTGGAGATATGTGACCTTTCTCACCACAGTTGTAGCATTTAACATTTGAGTAATCTCCTCTTTCAGACTTTCCTCCTTTGCCTTCAGATTTTCTGAAACCTTTCTTTTCAAAACTTGCACCTTTCCTAAAAAACTTCTTTCATCTCCTGAATTTTCTGTGTGCAATCTTTGTGATCCCTTTCACCATAAGAGCACATAGCTTCATCATCTCCTAATCATGGTCCATCTCAGGTATACTTTCAGTTTCTGAGTCATCATCACTATCAGAACTTGATGACTCAGTATCAGACTTTGTGATGAGAGCCTTTTCCTTGCCTTTTCTTGAGGCAACTACTTTGGGACTTTCCTCCTCAGCCAGAAAGGCAATTATTCTTGACTTTCTTCCATTCCTCTTGCTTCTTTGTTCCATCTCAAGTTCATGAGTCTTGAGCATCCCATAAATTTCATCAAGAGTTATTTCCTCAAGAGCATAGCTGTCTCTTATTATTGTGGCCTTCAAATCCCATCTTTAAGGAAGAGCTAACAGGAACTTAAGATTTGAATCTTCAAAATCATACTCTTTGTCAACTAGTGACAAATCATTCAAGAGTTTGACAAATCTGTCATATAAATCAGTTAATGACTCATCAGGCTTTGAGTCAAAGTGCTCATACTCTTGAGTGAGTATCGTCTTTCTGTTCTTCTTGATTGCATCAGTTCCCTGACACCTTGTTTCCAAAGCATCTCATATCTCATTTGCAGTCTTGCATTGAATTACCATGTTTGACATGACATTATCAATGGCACTATGCAGCAAGTGTCTTACCTTTGCATCCTTTGCAATCGATGAGATATCTTCAGCAGTGTAATCACTTTTCTCCTTTGGTACAAACTTTGCTGGCTGACCTGCAACTTCCACAGAGAGTTTGGTTGGCATATGTGGTCCTTCATAAATCCTGTCGAGATATTCTGGATCTGTAGCTTCCAGAAACATAGCCATCTTCACTTTCCATATGGAATACTCAGAAGGTTTCAACATGGGAACTCTTATAGTCTCATATCGACTATGGGTTATGGTTTTTGGAGGTTCTTCAGTTTTAGTGGGCTTGGTTGGAGTTTCTTCTTCAGACATGATTGTTTTTGGATCTTAAATTGTTTGTGTGTTAACAGATTGCTCTGATACCACTTGTTAGGTCACACACACTGTAGAAGGGGGTTGAATACAGTGTTTAGCACAATCAAATCGAATATAAGAACTCAAGTAATAGAAAACAGATTTTATTCAACACAATAAACTCTGTTACAATATGAAACTGTCCTCTCTTAGTGATAAACAAATTATCACGAGAGCTGCTAGAATTACAAAGAATAATAACTTCGATAATCATAACACTTTTTGTGTAAACTCTATGCCTGTGTTTATATACTACACAGTTACAAGATAATCTTCTAATTGATATGGAATATAATTATGCTTCCTAAAATATATCAACCATTTATCTTTTCTTCCAAGTATTCTATTCTTCATAGAATTCCTTCTTCATGCATAATTCTTTCTGTCTTAGTCTCGATCTTCCTTCCTTTCAATCAGCCGCCTGCCTTATCTGAAAGTCATCTTAAGTCCTGATATTATCTCCTGATAAATATCTTCTGATCACTTAAGTTCTGATAACTTAAGTTCTGATATCTTAAGTTCTGTCTTCAGTATAAGTGATGATTTCCAGTTAAGTACTGATTTGTCCTGTTAGGTAAGATCTGAAAACTAAACACAAATCATATTACACATGACATTATCAAATATATCTAACATTCACACTTCTCGTTCCATATAAACTTCTCATTTTTCCGGGTAAGCTTCATCAAAGGCGTCGCAATCTTCGAGAAATCCTGAACAAATCATCGATAATATCCTGTTAATCCCAAGAAACTTCTTACTTCTGTTGGTGTTTTTGGCCTTTCCCAATTCGTAATAGCTTCAATCTTTGCCGGGTCCACTTTGATTCCCTCGTTAATGACTATGTGTCCTAAGAACTGAACTTCCTATAGCCAAAATTCACACTTTAAGAATTTAGCATACAACTTTTCCTTCCTTAAAATTTCCAAAGATATCCTTAAATGCTCTTCATGGTCTTCCGCTGACTTCAAGTAAATCAAAATATCATCTATAAACACAATGACAAACTTATCCAAATATTCCTTGAAAATTCTGTTCATCAAGTCCATAAACGTTGTTGGGGAATTGGTTAATCCAAAAGACATCACTAAAAATTCATAATGACCGTACCTTATTCTGAAGGTTGTCTTCGGTATATCTTCGTGTTTAATTTTCAGTTGGTGAAATCCGGATCTCAGATCAATCTTAGAGAAGTACTTGGCTCCCTTCAAATGGTCAAACAGATCATCGATTTCAGGTAATGAATACTTATTCTTGATTGTAAGCTTATTGAGCTCCCGATAGTCGATGCATATTCTCATGCTTTCGTCATTCTTCTTAAAAAATAATACTAGTGCACCCCACGGGGACACACTGGGTCTAATCACTCCTTTATCTAACAACTCTTATAACTGCTTCGCTAACTCCTTCATTTTAACGGGCGCCATTCTGTACGGGGCCTTGGATACTGGCTCCGTTTTAGGTGCTAAGTCAATTGCAAACTCAATTTCCCTATCTGGAGGAAGTCCTGGTAACTCGTCTGAGAACACGTCTGGAAATTCATTCACTACTGGAATATCTTCAAGTTTTGCTAGCTCCTGATTTCTATCTATTACATAAGCAATAAAATGCTCACATCCTTGTCGTAGTAACTTCTTAGCTTGAATCATCGTTAAGAACTTCTTTACTTGCCTCTGACCTTTAAACGTCACTACTTTCTTGTCTGGCATCTTCAAAATTACCTTCTTATTACGGCAGTCTATCTGAGCATCATGCTTAGATAGCCAGTCCATTCCTAGAATAACGTCAAACTCTCCTACCTTAAATGGTATCAAATCCACATAAAATTTATTACTAGAAATCTCAATCTCACAGTTCATACTGACTTGATTAACTGATACACGTTCTTGATTTGCTAATTCCACAATCATAATTTCATTTAACCATTCAACTGGATAATTGAACTTATTAACAAAACCTTTAAAAATAAATGATCGAGTTGATCCCGAATCTACTAGCACTTTGGCACATAAAGAATTCATAGTAAGCGTACCTACCACAACATCAGTGTCCTGAATAACGTCCTTCACATACATATCAAAAATCTAGCTCTTGGAGGCTCATTCACTACAGGAGTAGATCCCATGATTCTCAATGCATTACTAACTGGTGATGATATCTTGCAATCTCTCGCTATGTGTCCTGGCTTTCCACACTTGAAGCATGTAAATCCTATTGCTGGAACCTTGCCCGCTAGATTCCGGGTAGGCTGGTCCTTATTTAATGGCTCTCTGGCTGGCTGATTATGGCACCCCCTTGAATAGTTCCCTTTCTGGTTACACCTATAACAAATCACATTCAACTTATTACAAACTCCTCTATGTTTCTTTCTGCATACTTGGCAATCTGGTAAAGTTAGCCTCTGCTGATTTGGCTGATTCCCAGTGGTTGGACGGTTGTTTTGTCCTCCGTCGCCTGCATGTTACTTTCTAATATTGAAATTTCTCCCTGGCTGAAACTTGCCTTTCTTCTGTTTAAAATTTGGAAATTTCCTTGCTTGTGACTGTCTTTCATTTCCTTCAAACTTCATCTTCTTACTCCCCTTCTCTTTCTATGACATTTCACTCTCCGTCTCCGCAATTATAGCCTTCTATACAACTCCTGCATACGTGTCCAATACAAATATGGTTACCTTCCCTCTGATCTATGGCTTAAGACCTTGTTGGAATCTCTTAGCTTTCTTCCTATCAGTATCCACATATGATGGTACAAACCTGGATAATTCCTCAAACTTACTTTCATAGTCTGCTACTGACATACTTCCCTATTTTAACTCCAGAAACTTCAATTCCATTTGATCCTGAACAAACTGAGGGAAATACTTCTCTAGAAACAATTCCTTGAATCTTTCCCAAGTAATAACATTCGTCCCTTCCAATGTCTTAACAGTTTCCCACCAGTAGGTGGCTTTATTCTTCAAATAGTAACTTGCAAACTCAACTTTTTATTCCTCTCTCACCTTAACCAAAGCAAATGACTTCTCTATCTCCTTTAACCAAACTATTGCTTTAATCGGATCTAAGGAACCTTTGAATTCCGGTGAATTCACCGCTTAAAAAGTCTTAAAAGTTACTTAGGGATTGGTCTGTCTCTGCTGCTGTTGAGTTAGGTTGACTGTTTGTTGAGCCAAGATATGAAGAATTTGGGCTAATGTTGGGTCTATGGGACCTGGATTTGCATTCTGGTTATTGTTGTCTTGGTTGTTATTGGTTTCTTCATTCTGGTTGGTAGAAAAGGTATTTCTTCTGGGAGGCATTTTTTGTAAAGAACCAAATAACTTATTTAGCCTTTGAATCAAATCCTTTTTATAAAAAGTTTTTGTAAAACAGAAATATCTCTTTTTGAAAACATTTGTAATATTTGAACTAAGTAAATTGCATGCTTCTTTACAGAATGTAAACAGTTAAGGGAATAGGGTACATGGTACCACAAGAGTTTATAACTGGTGCAGTAAGTAAAGTAAGGTAAAACAGGTGCAATAATGTAAATGACAATGATGAAAAAGAAAAGGTAGTGATATATTTAAATATATCAAAGTTTGGCAGTACAAGCGTGAAAACGCTTCAACAAAATCAAAAGGGTACAACAAGCCTACACACTAATCAGCAAGTCTAGTCTATAAATACCAACCAAAAGTCCGCTGATACACACTACACACTAATGTACATATAACAGCTACCATAGCATCTATGTCTCTAACTCCAGGGAAACTCTGGTCCACCAAGCCTCGCAGGATCCTCTAACACCTATCTGGCCCATCCCATAAGAGCACATGGGTCTGCATACTCACAAGTAGCTCCATGCAATCTAGCCTCAAGAACCCTCCGAGTCACATGAATCTCTTCTCGAAGCTCTCTCGCACTCCTGTCAACATCTATGGTCCTCGCAATATGTTGTAGCTCTTGAATCTATGCCAACAGGGCCTCTCACTCCAAAAGAAGAGCCTCATATCGATAATAGGGAACAGGGCATGGAGTAAATAGAAAAGATGAACCCGTAACTGAATGCCCAGTAGAGTCATAATCAGCAGGTGAGGGTCCTCGGATAGGTGGCCTCATACCAGGGGTGGAATAGCTCGCAGTGGTGCAGCCGTCACAACAAAAGGTAGTATAGCTAACACTGGTGGAATATAAGGACGTGGATCCGATGAAGGTCCTCCAACTAAAGGCTCAGAATGATCAGCTGGTATTGGAATAAAAGAATCTGCCATCGCTGCTATCTAAAAATCACATCGCAAGATAAGAATCTCGAATCACAATATAAACCATACTAACACCTATTATACAGTCGCACTCAACCTCTCGACGTTCTATCTTTCTATTTCTTACTTCTAATCCTAACCCTCTACCCATTCCCGACAATCTAGGCTTGTGTCAGTGACTTATAACCTGTAGCTCTGATACCAAACCTGTGATGCCCTCCAAACCCGGGTCAGAAGTTTATGGTTCACAACACACACATAATATATATAAACCTTCTTATGATAATATTAATATACAGTGACCCTACTTACCTTCATCCACGGATCGCAACAGGTTAAAGTATGCACACAAGCCACAACCTTACTTATATTACAAACATTCAAAAACATATCCAGTTTAACTTACATCTGAACAATAAACGTTCTTACAAACTTTCAAACTTGAACTATTACAAAAGTCTTCAGCTAGCTTATTCCGTCTTAACCTAGAATCCTAACTCGCACACTTGACTCGGGATCCTCACTACCAACATGTTCCTTCTTAAGTGGAAAAGAACATAAACAGATTCGCACAAATGAGCTAACTAGCTCAGCAAGTCACAATGACAATACTGAGATTAAACAATGATCAAATGAAATGATTTAGGTTATCAAGTTTCTTTATCAACGATGATTAGAATTGGATATTCAATTTTCATTTTAAAAACCAAGGTTAGGCTGTTGATCAGTCACGCACTAACCCCGAGGAAGGCACGCAGCTCTACTCTATATACTGGATCCAAGGCACACATTGGCCTAATATGACCACGAATCTGGTCTGACCACGAATCTGGTCCACAATTATAAAACAATCCAATTCTATAATAATAACAGAATAAACAATGTAAAATAATAAACATAATCATAAACAACATTGGTCTTCAAGTATAAGGTGATTTGCAAACATTACAAGGGTACAACAAGGTAAGTACAAAGATTGGCTATCATCCGGTAAAAGAATCAGATAATAGAGAAATCAAGGTCTCGTATTTATAAGGATTAGTTTTCTGATGTATAAGGTATGAAGGTTTGTATGTTAATCAGTTTCGGTTCAGTGATCGGTATATAGTTTGTATGTATTTGTGGTGTAGTATCGTATATCTATGGTTTGTATCTGGGTATTCAGCAATCAATGATTTACAAAGAATAAGGCTTACGGATCAAAGATCAATAACTAGAACAGGGTTTAGGGTTAAATGCTTCAAAGCACTTTCAATATAAATAGAACCAATCAATTACTTGCAACATATCTTGAGAAGGTTCAGAACACTTGCCCTATCTCGATTCGCTAACACTTTACTGGCTCTCGTTCACCGACTCTTAATCACTGACTATCTGCTTCCCCTTTTTACGCCTCACTTCCTCTATTAGACATCACAGTTATCTATCAATACTCCTTCTCACTTTATTCTATCCGTAACAAGCTTCTATCTACCCTTCGTTTCACCCAAATCCGACTTACGGATTGAAAGTTATGATTAAAATAGTTAAACAAAACACATATAAGCATATCGTACACCAATCGGGTCACATATAACACATAGCACATAAGATATTCGATAAAAATACTTTTTCAAAGACGATTCAGGGTTAACATGATATTTCATATATTTAATACGAATTTTTAAACATTTTTCGGAATTAAAACGGGTAGTTGAATCATTTATAAGCAATTAACAGGGTTCGAATATCCGAATCTGACTTTAAAATCATTTTGTAATAATTATCGAGTCTTGAAAACAATTTAAAATATTATTTTAAAGATCGAAACTATTTTTCAGAATTTTCAAATCAAAGAAATAATTAAATCTAATTAAATAATCAATTAAAATTAATTAATAATTAATTAAATCAATTAATTGATTAATATTCTAATTAATTTACCAATTAAATAATTAATTATCAACTAAAATTAATTAATTAAATAATTCAGATTTATTTTTTTGAATTAAAAATATTTTTGGAATTAAAATAATGATTTTTGGACTTTTTAATATTTAGAAACGAATTTCTGAAATTAAAATAAATAGAAAATATGATTTTAAAATAATTTTAAGACAGAAATCCTATTTTTGCAAGTTTTTGAAACTACAGGGACTAAACTTCACCATCTTCAAAACCTCAGGGACTAAACTGCAAAAAGTACAGGAGGTTCGCCGGAAAACATCATGTCTCGCCGGAGAAGACGATTCCAGTACCCTCACACCACCATCTCCTCCCGAATCAAACTACAAAACACAAGGAATTTAACCATGCAATTGAAATTAACAGATAACCCCTGAGTTGGCCGGAAAAGCTCGAAGAAAACTCGTCGGACGGCGAGTTCTTCCTTGCTCCGGTCAGGCCAACTCTGATATCGTCTGTTGACAAGACCACCACCAATCGATTCCTCTTTACACATTCATACCAACCAATCAATCTAGTAACCCCTAGATCAAAAACCCCTAAATTCAATTGAAAACATTCATACGAATTATGAACCATAGTTTCCAAATTCGAAGATTAAACTCAATTTTGAACATGTTATTGAACTCCAATTGACTATTATGACATACCAAAATGATCATAATCAAATTATCTACAACATGCAATCATCAAATCATACAAACAACATCAAACTCGAAAATTCATAATTAAATCCAAAATAATTTAATAAAAATAATAAAAAAAATACCTATTGATTCTGCCGGTATATGGATTACAGATTCTGGAAGTACTCTTCAAGACCTTTTATTTGGTTACTTGAACTCCAAAATCTGATATCAATAACACCTCCAAATATAGGTTTGATTCTCAAGAACTACTATGAATATATTGATTTTCTCTAAAAATTAACTATTTTTACTGTTTACAAATAATTATGTGTACAAAATAAAATACGGTAATGGTTATTTATATTTACGGAATATTGGAACCCCATTGGATCATATCGGATATAAAATATAATATTTATTTGATAAAATAGATCCAATTCGGTACCGGTTTTAGGATAATTATCCAAAACTAAGCATTTTGTAAATACAGACTGGGTCTCAGCACTTTGGTTACACGAATTACGAGAAGATAATATAATAGTTCAATCAAAATATCTTGTTTCTCGAAAGTACGGGTTTTATCGATTTACCGAAACGAATATTATATCAAAAATTTTGCGCCGGGACCCGCACTGGGAAAACGGTACTTCGGATTGAAAAAGTCAAAACATGGAAAATGATCGGAATATTCCAATTAGGTTAGAAAAGAGTTTTTCCGAGACTTCCGGGTTGTAAAAACGTAAAAACGATTTGTTATTCCCAGTGGACTAACAATGAGATTTACAGAAGGGGGGTTGAATGTAAATCTCAAAACTTTTTTTAAGTTTTGAGCAGTTTCTAAGACTAAGTGTTTGAATGATCAAATGCGTGTGAATTGCTTGAAGCTGATGCAGACAGATATATATTCAAACACAAGTGTAATAAGCACAAAGAACTTAAAAACTTTTCTGGTGGATTTGTTGTTCCAACAGAGATGTGTTATTTCAGAAAATCTGTGATTCAAATAATTAAATCACAGCTGCTTCCTAGTACAAACTAGATGATTTTCTCTCTTGATATTTCTAAACAGCACAGGAAAATTCATTTCTAATTACTAGCTGCTACTTGGTTTATATATCACCAAGTTTACAAGTGAAGACAAACTGTAAAATACAATTGAAAAGAGTCCTCACATGTTTCTTCTTCATTTCTCTATCCAATGCAATCTAGGATAATCTGTAAATCTTTGAATACTTCCTTGTTTGCATCAGAATGGAAATGCTGCATTTTCTTGATTCCTCCTAGAGGCTTCCACATTCCAGTATGTCTCTGTCAATCCATGTGCCTCTGTCAGCTTGTGAATTGTCACTATCAACTGCTAATGAACTAAGCATTCATTGAAGCTTTCATCCGTTGATGCCTTATCCGTTGAGGCTTTATCCGTTGAAGCTTTATCCGTTGATGCATTATCAGTTGAAGTCTTTATCCGTTGAAGCACTTATCCGTTGATGGATATTATCCGTTGAAGCATTAGAGACATCCGTTGAAGTTTTGTTTCTTATCCGTTGAAGGTCTTCAATATCCGTTGATACTTCTTCACTTATACAAAATTACAAGGCATGAAATATTTACAATTAGCCGTCCTATTTGTACATCCATTAGTAGTCAACATGATTGATTATTTCCTAACAACATCTAAGAATTACAGCTTGAAACCAGAGAGTGAAATGTGCTACAATACTAAACTTATTGCTAAGTAAAGCTACTCCTTCAACGGATAGCCAAGATGGTCTTATCCGTTGAGGCTACAAACACTAGATTTCTACTTAAGTGTTTTTCTTAACTTATCATCAAACTAATACACATATTCCTAACAATCTCCCCCTATTTATGTCTACTAGAACTGTAGGCATAAATTTGGGTTTAGCTTGATGATAACAAAACACTTAACAAATATATAAACTGTAATAAAGCAGAAATTCAAAAGTGCTACAAAAATGTATATGCTGAGATGGAATTGAAGAATTACATTATTTCCAAGGGTGCTCCTTTAGCCTGAGCAAATTACTTTCTTTTCCTTTGATCCCTGGTTTTCTTTCCTAGCCTCTTGTCATTCTCCTCTATTTGAAGTTGAAGTTGTCTGTAGAATTCAGCTTCATCTTCTTCATTGATATCTAACTTAGATTGCATATCTTTGAGAGTTTCATTACTGGCAATCTTTAGCTGATCTTCAATTCTGAAAAATCTTCTGACTCCTTTGTTGTCTCTGAACTCCATCAACCAATGAGGTGATTTGTGAATTGTAATTCCTCTTTCTTGAATGAGTAAAGTTCTAGGCAAAGCATTGGACTCCCTCCAAGTTTTCCTTATGTTGGCAATCTTGTTGAGAATCTCAGTCTTGGCAGTCCTGGTAAAGCCAGAATCCCTTTGTATGGCTGAGTAGACTCTAATCAAGGTAGAGTAGCCTTCATTCAGAATTCTGTGAAGAGGCCATGTTCTTTCCCCAGCTCCTTTGTATTTGAACACTAGTCTTTCTGGTAGTTGTCTGTAGGCAGCTATTCCCCTTACATCCTCCAGCTCATCCAGATAGAGTTCAATGTCTGAAAATTCTTTTATGTCACAGATGTGAACATAATCATCTTTAGAGGTTTGAGGTTTAGGCTTCTGTGTGAATTTGAGTGAGGCTTTAGAGGGTGTTGATTTGATTCTTCTTTTCTGCTTCTTTGATGGTGGAGAAGAGGTTAGGAAGGTGGGTAATTTGATGGTGTCCCAATCAATTGGTTCCTCCTTGGGAATGATTGTTTCACCATGAATGTTCATGAAGGGGTCAGGTACAATGGGTTCAGGAATAGAGGGTAGTGGTTTGGATATTGATTGGGTTTCTTCAGTCTTATCTACCTTCTTTCTCTTTGCATTGACCTTCTTCCTTTTCCCTTTCTGCCATTCTTCCTTACTTATTTCCTCCATCTCAGTACCAACCATGTCCCCCATAGCTTCATCTTCTCCTTTGTCTTTAATTTCTTTCTGTTCTTCAGCCTGACTTGACTTTAGCTGTTTTTCAAGCTTTGCTTGTGCTCTTTTGTCAGCCTTAAGCTGTTTGGCTTCTTCCTTCAACCTTTTGGTTTCTTCACTCTTGGCTATTGAGAATTTGGGATGTCCTTGCATCACACATATGCTCTTTCCCTCTCTGAAGATAATAGCCATGTTTCTCCTTACAGCCTCATCCATGGTCTCTTTGAGATATGCAATACTTCTACCTAAAAGCTTGTCCTCATCAGCTTTTGGAAGAGGAAAATCCACCTCTTTTAGAGGATTCTTTGTAGAGTCCTTATTGGATCTGTTGTTGGGCTTGAGAACCATAGGTTGCAGATCTTTGGAAGAAGTTTCTCCATCCTTATGCCTCCCTACTGGCTTGAGTTCCATAATAATTGATTCCACTTTTGTGCTATGCTTCACAGATTGTGATTGAGAAGTTGTAGAACCAAATATTAGTTGCATCTTTTCATCAATCTTCTTCCTTTGCTCTTTGACTTGCAATTCAGCTGCTGCTATCTGGATTAGATCAATTCCATCTAGCTTTCCTTTGACTTGAATAGTTGGAGAAGTTGTGATGATAGGAACTAGCACTTGAGAAATCTGAACTGTTGTAGATGGCTCTCCTTCCCCTTTATTCTCCCCCTTTTTGTTATCATCAAGGGTAGGGGTCAAGCCTTGTGCTTGTGCCAGCTGCATGAGTAGATTTGTTTGAGTTTGTTGATTCTGAAGAATGGTGATCATAGAGTCTTCAATAATTTGAACCCTATCTTCCAATCTGGTCAGCCTTTTGTCAGCATCAGATGTTTTCCTCAGTCTCCCCAACAAATCTTGCATAGTACCATAGGGTATAACTGAATCCAATTTCTCAGCATTGTAGGATTTCAGATCAGCAATGTCCTGCTTGAGCTCATCCACATTTAGATTTTGCTGGTAATGCTGCAACTGCAAGAGATGCAGAGATTCCAGATGAGCTTGAAGAATTGCCTTGGTACCAGCATCTTGAGTCTCCTGAAGGGCCTTCAGAATTGTCATGACTTGTCTGACCAAAGTGACACCAAACTCTCCTGGTGTTGATGGTTTGGACCATGCCCATTCAGGAAGATCAGGAACAGAACTTGGGCCTGCTACTCCCCCTAAGTTCATGCTCTCATTCAAAGAATTAGAGTCATCATCATTAGAATTTACTCCAAATTCTTCAGATGGCTCATCAGCTTGAGAAGGCAGCCTGTTGACAGCAGCTTTGTCTCTGAGAAGAGATTCTGAAGTGTGTACAATGTGTAGTGTCTGTTCTGCCTCCACATTGCCCTGTGCAGCCAATAATTGATAGGCTGAGACAGGGTGAGTAAAAGTGTCAGCATCCAAGGAAATGTTATCAATGACAGCTTTGTAATGTTGCTGAAATTGTCTTCCCTTGTCAGCATCATCCACTTTCATTAACTCACTAGCAATGGCTGGATCCACCCTTATAGCTTCTGTACCTGCCTTTCTCTCAATTTCTCTCTGTTCTTGCATCAGGGGCTCCCCCTGGCTCACACACACCCTCACACCCTCACCTTCACCTTCTAAGGTGGCACTCCTCTCACTCACTTTTGCCATGCTGGAAGAAATAGCATGCATTTGGTGACTCTCAACCTCTCCTTTTGCCTGGGAGCAACCCAGCCTCTCACTCAAAAGATCACTCCCTTCCCTCAATCCTAAAAGTGATTGTACAGTTGCCATGTCCTCTACAGTTGGAATTGTTTCTGTTATGTGTGTAGAGGCCATCAACGGATAGGGAGTATCCGTTGAAGTAGAAACTGATGGTATTAACGGATAACTGCTGTTAAGCTTATCCGTTGAAGAATAACCACTTGTCAACGGATGAGAGATATCCGTTGAAGAAGGAAAAGATGTAGATATAGAAAGTGACATAATTGTTGAATCTGTGTGGATTGATTTTAAGTGAGGTAACACAGATTCTTCAACTACATCTGAAAGAATTGGCTGATGATCCAACAAATCATCTAAAAGATGATGATCATCAGGTTTTGAGTGGGGCTCCTCCCTGAGTTTTAATGAGGGAGAATCAGGAATTGATGTGAATATTATATCCACATCTAGAGAGGGTGTTGGAGAGTTTGATGAATGGTGTGTTTCTATATTGAGAGAATGGGGTTGTGATTCCACATTTGCTGGAATCACATCAAGCTGAATTTGAGAAGGCACAGATACTGGTGGATGTATCTGTGCTGTGTGTGTCCCTTGTGTGAAAACTAGGGTTTTGGCCTTCTTCTTCCTTGAAAAGGCTTTAAATGGTGAATGTGTGGCTTCAGTGTCCCTCCCTCTTTTGTTCTGTGTCCCTGGTTGGGGACTATTTTCAATAGTTACATCCTTTTGGGAGGATGCAACTAGGGATGTGTTGGACTCCTTTTGAACCACCACAGTCTTTTGAGAGACTGTGGCTTGGCTGGTTTGGGAACCACTCACCTCTCCCACCTTATCCTGGGGGGCTTTTTGATGTTCACCCCTCCCCTCACCACTCACACCCTGTTCACTCCCTTCAGGGTTTATGGTAGTTGTTACAACTGTTGTCTTTTGAGAAACAACAGAGGTAGGTTTCTTTGACTTGACTTTGGAAACTTTAGGTTTGGTGGCTTTGGTAGGAGCCTGTTTGGACAAAGACACAGGTTCCATAGTGTTAGGTCCCAATTTGTTTGTAGAAGGGGGGTTGAATGCAAACAATACCGTTTCTTTGAATAAAATGCGGAATAAAATTGTGAAACAAACTTCAAGTTAAATAAAACTTTTATTAAACTTGAAAGGTGTTACAACTACGGTATCGATTACAAGGGTTTAATCTCAAATCAATTATTACAAATTTAGAATAAATTCGACATGAACTTTTTCTATTTTTGTAATTAAAAGATCAAATGCTAAAAGCGATTTGAGATTAAGTTCTAGGGATTTTAATCCGCTAGATTGATATACAAGAACAAGATAAGTAATTCTAGTGGTTTGGATTTAACATTAACAAGCTAGAATATTTGATCTTGAATAAGCAGATGGAAGATGAAATATTTTTCTTTTGTTCTCTGCTTTTTCTTGTTCTGTGTCTTGCTGCTCTGTAGTTGATCAATGTTTTTTTTATGAGATAGTGTCTTCTGCTTCTTTTAAACAATCACAGCCGAAGTTGTTGAGAACTGGTGTGACAATCCATTTGAGCTTGAATGACTTTCGGTGAGACAATCTAATAGAGCTAGGAAGACAATTAAAATGAACTAGCAAGACTTTCGGTATGACTATTGATTGTCATACCGATTGTCATATTAGTTCAAATGAAATTGTTTTTCTGAATACATAATTGAATTTAATCTAAGTAAAAATTCTATCAAAACAATTAACTGAATTAGTAAGACATTCGGTATGACTATCAATTGTCATACCGATTGTCATACTAGTACAATCAGTTGTCTTTTTAGAATTATCACAGATTTTAATCAATTAATATTCTGAAAATCCTCATTATTAATTCTAAATTAATTAATCAATTTAATTCAATTAATCAATAAATTAATCCTTGCAGAGTTAATTTATTTTCTTAATTAAATTATATGACTTAATTAATTAATAGAGAATTAATACTAACCCTGAGCAGCATCCATTCTTCAGACAATCTTCGAGACTTATGAATCAATTCCGTCACTTCAATGCTGACACTCGATGTACTGTCTGGTTCATGAGTGACTAACTTTCGTGACGTTTCTTCATGTCTTGACTTTGTTGTTCTGATTGAATCCTTGTAATAAATGATACCTTGACGAGATCTCTGTCACTTGATTGATTCCACGATCTTGATTTATATCACTGAGGCATGATCAACTTCTTGAACTTCTTCTAGTGAATCTTCAAGACTGCAGATGAACAATGTTTCTTTATTCTTTGACAGATGTTACTTTGTGAGATCTCTCTGATGCTTGATCCACTATTTACTTATTACATTCTTATTTGAGTTGAGTTAAATACTCGAATAAACGAGTAGGCTATGACATATGCCTTTCAATCTCCCCCTATTTGCTTGTTAGGCAATAACAACAAATACCTAGAGGATAACTCAACTAACAAATAAGAAAAAGATATGAACAGTAATGTAAAGTAAATAGCAGAAAAGTTCTGGATTATATTTAACATTTTCCAGATTCCAAATGAAAGTTACAAGTGAATACAAGATAGATGTTCCTCTAGCCTGAACATATAACTACATTAGACTATCTTGATTCATAACGCTCTAATCATATTACATTGAGTTTTGAGCTACTTGACTTTAGTTGTCTTCTCTTCTGACTTCACCTTCTTCTAAATCTTGAAGCAATTCCTTGTCAAAAACACGATCCTTTTCTGAAGTGAAGCTTGCAGGTCTGACTGGTTGAACTCCAACTGTCTTCAACTTATTCTTGAGTTGATTGTACCTTTTAACATTCTTCTCACAATAAGCTTGAATCAAGTCAGCAGCTTGAGTCTTCAACATGGATGAATATCCAGCTGTTCTCAAATGATGTTCCATCCAGACCAGATGCTTAGCTGAGTAGTCTTTAAGAGATTGTACATCTAGCTGACAGATTTGAAGACAATCAGACTTAAAGAATCTCACTTGATGAGGATTGTTGACCACTTGAGGACTAGCCCTGCTGGCAAACTCTTTAAGTCTTTCCCGAAGAACTTCATTCAACTCTGAGCTTCTTTTCACTTTGTTTAAAAGAACCCAAATCTCTGACAACGAACGATTCTCGAATAGATGAAGTGACACCTTGAATGATCCTTCACTCTGACAATATACAAAAATGCTCATCTCATTTAGGGATCTATCAAAAGCAGCTGTGATCCTTGAGACTTCAGTCTTGATAGCATTCATGTACATGTCATTGTTAGGATTTGAGATTTCCAGCTTGTCCAGAAGATGTAAGAACTGCCTATCATTGTTAGTGCATAGCTGAGGCATATCGAGTACTCTCCTAGCTTCATCCCACTTTCCACCAATCTTCAGTCTGACATCTCTTCTCCTTTCTTGAGCTTTAATGTCATGAAGACGTTGCTTTTGAAGAGTTTCTGTTCTTTGTATGTCTTTTCTCCTGTCAATGATCTGTGAGACCTTCTTAAGTTCAGCTTCTTTTCTTTGCATCTCTGACTTTTCTTTCTGAAATTCTTTCTCAAACCTAGGATCCACTGTATCTTCTTCTTCCCAATCTTCAAAATCACTTTCTTCTTCAGCTTCAAATAACCCATCTTTATCTTCCTGAGCTGGTTCAGTGGGAATGTCAAAAATATCGAAGTCATCCTGTTCTCCACTGTAGTAGGCATCATCAGCCTTTCCTTTATCTCCAGCAGAAGTATCTTTTTCTTTCCCTTTGGAACTACTCCCTCCTTTCTTCTCCCCCTTAGTTGAGGGATCCTCTACAGACTTTCCTTTGAAACCTCCACCACTTCCAGAGCCTGATCCTCCACCAGACGGTCCTTCAAAATAAGCTCTTTGTTCTTCATTAGGGCAATGAGAATTCTTGATCATGTAATATAAGTGCTTCATGCCTTCATTCAGATGTTCCATGCCCGTCTCTATCTTTAGAAATCTTGAGTTGTCTAGTGAATGATTCATCTCAACGAGGTCTTCAAGAGAAGTCATTCTTGTATGTAGGGAGCAGAAGTTGGATATGTCATCAGCTGATAAGTTTGGAGTGTCCTGAATAGAATTGAGCTTTGGTATTACAGTAGTCTTTAAATCTGAGATGTCATTCCTTATGATTGCAAGCTGATTGTCGACAGAGGTGGAAGAAGAAGACCGTTCAACCACTTGTGCTTTGAATGCTTGAGCTTCAGCTTGACTTTTGGCAAGTTCTTCTTTCAGGGCAGCAATCTGAGCTAACAGGTTGACAGTATCAGTGTCTGTGTGTGCTCTCACCTGAAGTTCACTCGTATTTGGTTCACTCATCTCACGTGCATGTGTTTCTCTCAATATGATTGCTCGTGAGGAGTCTTCCAATTGCTGTTCTTGTGTACCTGCATAAAAAATCACCCTAGCCTCTTCAAGAGAGGTCAGTGGTGGTGCAATGGGAATTCGCGAGTCCCGATCCTCAGTCAATGCTATCAAATCTTTTGGAATAGATGTCTGAATTGCTTCAGGGATAGATTGACCGAGTTGCCCTCCACTTTCTCCAGATAAATCTGCGAGTGGAGAATCCCATAAGGGAGCCAGAGGTGTTTGATCTGGGAGGGGAGAAAATGACTCTATTAAAGATGGCGGAGAGTCATATTTTCCCTCTGAAGCATGTGAATGCTCTTCTGCCGTAACTATGGCAGGCACTGTAACCGACTCGACGTGCACTCCTCGCTGGGTGTCCTGAGTATTATCTGGGGAAGTGTATGGTTCCATTGTGAGTAATGGAATTGTGCTTGACTCAGTACAGGATGCCATGGCCCGATGGTGAATTTCAATAGATGCATCCTGTTGAGAGGATGCCTCTAGTAACTGTTCATTGGCCATTTCAAAGTCCATGTCCTGTTGGGAGGACAAGGATGGGCTTTCAGATGCCTCAGAATAGGTTTTTCTTTTCTTAGGAGGAGGCAGAGCTGAGGGTTCACTCAAATTTGACATTTTACTACTTCCTAATAATCTTCTGGGTAACATTTTTGACAGTGGGGGAGAGGGTGAGATAGAATGAGACTCTGTGTTTGGCTCTATGACCTGGGATTGAAGCTGTGGTTCTACAACTTCATGGTCAGCCCTATCAACCACTGAGGGTCTGTTAACAGAAGTAGGAAGAGAGTGAGAGAGAGGAATTACTACCTGTAATGGAAGAGTCTGGGTGGCTTGTACCACTGGAGGTTGAGGTTGCTGTTCATGGCCGGGTAGATTAAAAATAGGTAATGGAATATAATTGGCCATGAAAGCAGATACAAGTACTGGTACTTGCATAAATTTGAAGGTTGTGTCTTGGCGAGTGTAAATCTTTTTGCTAACTGGTGGGGGTTCAGTTACAGCAGAGTTAGCAAAAAGTGATTTGTGTTCAGGGGTGAGTAGATGATCTGCTATGAGCATAAGAAAACGAGCATAGTAACATGATACCCTACGACTTGTCGAATGATCACGTAAAGCAGAAGTTAGACGTCTCAGGAGAATGGGAAAAAGTAGTTTGCCAAAATTGATCCTTTGATTGAAAACAACCGCAAGACCAATATACTGCAGGGTGGAAGTAATGTTATGAAAATTAGATTTTGTGCAGTTGGCAAACACTTTGGAAAGTGTATCGAAGAATATATCCCATTCAGACACCAAATTTGATTTAGAAAGTTTGGTTAAATTGATCACCCCCTGATAGTGAATGGCATTGAAAAAATTTGTGATATCATTTTCAGAGGGTAAATTACAGAAATTGTCTAGTGGAAAATTTAAAGCACGATTGACGACTGTTTCATCAACTACATACTGTGTGTTTGCGATGGTGAATGAAAAAGATTTTGAATCATCGGCCACAGTAGAAGTTGTGCAAATCAGTCTAAGAAGATCGACGTTTAAAATCACATTTGATTTAATAGCAGAGCTAACAATCGAATGATCATTTAAAAATCTAATCCACGGCTTAAATTTTTCAACATCACATTTTTCCGGATTAAAATAACCAACTTGATTATGTGCGACAATTTGGAAATTGAGAGCCATTTTTTTTAAAGAAAAATAATAAGACACAAGCTTTTCAGAATTTTAAGAATAATATTAAGAAAATTCGAATTAATTAAATTAATTTAATAATTCGAATTAAATTAATTATAATCGAAAAATTTAGACCGAAATGTATCTCGTTAAAATTCTTAACTCACAAGCACAATTTTGATACACCAAAAGACACAAGTAAGAAATTAAAATTAAAATGGAATTTGAAGGGGCAACTTGATTTTAATTTGATTTTTGCGTTTTTTATAATAATTTTTATTTTTTTAAGAAAATTTCAGCAGCACTTCTTTATGTATATACTTGTATGTATATATCACAAAGTGATGATTAAGTGTGCTGAGTAAAAACTCGAGCAAAGAAATGAATCAGATTTTTGGTTTGGTTTTGATCTTGTTCGAGGAGAGAGAAGAGAGTAAAAGAGGAGAGAAAACTGTTAGAAATTCTTTGAAATGAACTGCTATGTTGAAAATGATTCAAAACAAAACACAGCACATGCCTTTATATAACAGCTGGTATGACAATCCGGGATTGTCATACCGATTGTCATACCAGGCAAAAAGAAGGAAATGAAACAAATAAAATAAGTATTAAAAATATAACTGGTATGACAATCTGATAGTCATACCGATTGTCATACCAGTACAAAATAATTCTAATATTAATTTTATTACTGGCATAACAATCAATAGTCCTACCGATTGTCTTGCCAGTTATAAAATTAATCTGATATTTAAAATAAGCAATCATTATATACTAAAATGATTTTCAGCAAGACAATTTCAATTGTCTTGCCGATAGTCTTTCTAGAATAAGATAAAATAGACATAACGGATTTATATTTTCATTTATACTGAAATGATTTTCAGCAAGACAATTTTAATTGTCTTGCCGATAGTCTTTGCAGTATTAAAATAAAATGAATATGTACAGACATCTAATTAAGTATTGAACCTCATTTCAAAACAGTAAAACTGAAATAAAAACTTATAATTTTTACAGAAACAAAGATAATATATCAGAATTAATTATTTTTATTCCAAAAATAGATTTCTGTTGAATTTTAGCAAATAAAATTCATAGAAAAATATTTTTAGAGGAAATAAAATATTCTGAGATATTTTAAATTAACAAGTAGAGTAAATAATCATAGATAAGATAATATATATTACATAGAAATAAGCAAGAAATATGATAAACTGATAAAATAAATTTGCAAATGAATTTTTCATTTATGAAAAATTTATTTGTAAATTCATTCAAGAACAGATTCCAGATATTAATTAAATTAATCACTAAAACTATTTAACATGCCCAATTTACCAACTAATCTGGTAAATGTGGATTCGTCAAGTGGTTTAGTGAAAATATCTGCTATTTGTTCTTCTGTTGGAACAAAAAATAGTTCAACAGTACCATTCATGACGTGCTCTCTAATAAAATGATACCTGATGTCAATGTGCTTTGTCCTCGAGTGCTGCACAGGGTTGTTGGTGATGGCTATTGCACTTGTATTGTCACATAAAATAGGAATCTTGTTCAATACAGAGTCATAGTCTCGTAGTTGATTCCTAATCCACAAGATCTGAGCACAGCAGCTTCCAGCAGCAATATATTCAGCCTCGGCCGTTGAGTTGGAAACTGTTTGCTGTTTCTTGCTGTACCATGAGACTAGCCTGCTTCCTAGGAATTGACAACTTCCTGAGGTGCTTTTCCTATCAACAACACTTCCTGCGTAATCTGAATCTGTATATCCAACAAGGTTAAAACCAGATTCTTTAGGGTACCAAATACCTAGATTTGGTGTTCCCTTAAGATATCTTAAGATTCGTTTAACAGCAACGAGATGAATATCTCTAGGATCCGCTTGGAACCTTGCACATAAACATGTAGCATACATAATATCTGGTCTACTTGCAGTAAGATAGAGTAACGAGCCAATCATACCTCTGTAGCTTGTGACATCTACCTTAATGGAGTTTTCACATGGTCCAAGCTTGACAGCTGTAGTTGATGGAGTTCTTGCTGATGCAGAATCCTCTAGATTGTACTTTTTGAGGAGTTCCTTGAGATACTTGGATTGACAAATAAATGTTCCATCTAACCTTTGATTTACTTGTAATCCAAGAAAGAACTTCAGCTCTCCCATCATGCTCATTTCAAACTTGCTGTGCATTAACTTAGCAAATCTCTTACAGAGATTATCATTAGTAGACCCAAATATTATATCATCCACATAGACTTGGACTAATATAGTATCATTCTTATGTTTCTTAGAAAAGAGAGTTTTGTCTATGACACCTCTAATAAAGCTATTTTCAATAAGAAATTCAGAGAGAGTGTCATACCATTTTCTTGGTGACTGTTTTAGCCCATAGATAGCCTTGAAAAGAAAGAAGACAAAATCCATATGATCTGGATCTTCAAAACTAGGAGGTTGCTCTACATATACCTCTTCATCCAACTTTCCATTCAGAAAGGCGCTCTTGACATCCATTTGATAAACTTTAAAGTTTGAAAATGCTGCGAATGCCAGAAATATCCTGATGGCCTCAAGTCTAGCCACTGGAGCATAGGTTTCATCATAATCAATACCTTCAGCTTGAGAATACCCTTTAGCTACCAGTCTTGCCTTGTTTCTTGTAACCACACCATCTTCATCTAGTTTATTCCTGAATACCCACCTTGTACCAACAGCTTTCTTGTGTACAGGCCTAGGTACCAGTTTCCAGACTTGTTGACTTTCAAACTGATTGAGTTCATCTTGCATAGCAATCACCCAATCTGGATCAGTTAGTGCTTCTTCAATTTTCTTAGGTTCCATCTCAGAAAGAAATCCTGAGTACAGACACTCATTTTGAGTAGCACGTCTAGTTCTGACTCCAACATCTGGATCACCAATAATCAACTCAAAAGGGTGAGCTTTATTCCAGACTGTCTGTCTTGGAAGATTTGATCTTGATGATTCGCCTTGAAACTCATTGTGATGTTGTGTCCTTCTAGATGATCCTTCAGCATCTCCCCCTGAGTTGTTGCCATGTTGACTTGAAGATTCTCCGTCAGTAGCAGTGGTATCTCCATTGTTTCCAGAGTTTCCATCACTATTACCTTGAGTAATATCAGGATTAACAGGTTCTTCAACAGCAACAACCTCAGGTTCTTGACCATGTTCTGACTCTGAATCTGACATATCATCAAACTTCAGTTTCTCAGAAGGATCTTCAGTTTGGATACTAGGGAGTTTAGTGTCATCAAAAGTAACAATGACACTTTCAGTTACTTTGTGTTGATCAATGATATACACTCTATATGATCTTCTTCCATATCCAACAAAAATACCCTCATATGCCTTTGCCTCGAACTTACCACGACGATCATCTCCATCCTTGAGCACGAAGCATCTGGCACCAAATACATGAAAGTATTTGATAGAAGGTTTCTGTTCATTCAAAATCTCATAAGGAGTTTTCATGAAGTCTTTGTTGATTAGAGTTCGATTCTGAGTATAACATGCAGTATTGACAGCTTCAGCCCAAAAGTACATTGGAAGACCTGATTCATTTAACATCGTTCTTGCAGCTTCAATCAATGTACGATTCTTCCTTTCTACCACTCCATTTTGCTGAGGGGTTCTAGGAGCTGAAAATTGTCTGTTAATCCCTTTGTCTGTACAGAATCCATTTAGAAGTGCATTCTTGAATTCTGTTCCATTATCTGACCTTATTGCTCTAACAGGGACGTTAGAATCTAACTCAATCATCTTGATATGATCAATCACAACTTGTGGTGTTTCATCCTTAGAGTGAAGAAATAAAACCCACGTATACTTGGAATAGTCATCAACTATCACAAGACAGTAACACTTCTTTGACATAGAAAGGATATTAACTGGTCCAAATAAATCCATGTGCAATAATTGCAGAACACCAGTTATGGAAGATGTGTCAGTGCCTTTGTGACTTGCTTTCTTTGACTTTCCTTTCTGGAAAGCCTCACATAGTCCTTCTGGAGAGAATTCCAGCTGAGGCAGACCTCTTACCAGTTCTCTTTTGACAAGAGAATTCATTGTCTTGAAATTGAGATGGGAAAGTCTCTTGTGCCATAGCCAACTCTCATTTGACGATGCTTTTGCATAGAAACAATTGACTTCAAGATTGCTTCCAGAGTTCATGTCAGCTACGAACAGATTTCCTTTCCGTATTCCCATTAAAGAGGGTTTTTCACTTTTCTTGTGCAGAATCTGACACTTCAGCTTGTCGAATAAAACATTGTAGCCGTTGTCACAGAACTGACTAATGCTAAGCAGATTGTGTTCAAGTCCTTGCACAAGATATACATTTTCAATGATAACATTTCCAGCTTGCAAACAGCCATATCCCTCCGTTAAACCTTTGCTGTTATCTCCAAAGGTAACCACTGGGCCAGCTTTCTCAACCACATTTGATAGCAGGGCTCTATCTCCGGTCATATGTCTTGACGATCCACTGTCAAGAATCCACACTACCGGTTGTACCTGTTTAATGCCCTGCAATACAAATGGATTAGAACTTCCTTCGGAACCCAAGCTTGGCTGGGTCCGGCATACTTGTAAAATTGGCCTTTATCAGGCAAAACAACATTCTTAATTTCACTATTCTCAACATTCTCAATGACTGAACATTTGACCTTTAAAACAGCCTTATCAGATTTATGTTTAGGCTTAGGCACAAATGTCTCCTTTCTAACTTTAGGAGGACTAGCAGTCTTAGACCTATCATGCTTTCTATTATTCACATGCTGACGAGGAGTAGTCTTATCATTAGAAGCATGCTTACCATTAAAATAAGCAAACAACAGATTAAAAGCACAAGACATACAATCAGGAACACCACATGCTTTATGAGAAGGATTAACAATAGGCAACTTATGCATGGTAGACATGGCATTTGTGCTATCCAACTCATGTGTGTCTGAGTTAGTCTCAGTTGCTTTCACAACCTTGACTGGAACTTTTGACACACTTGACTTGGAGACAGTTTTCCCATTAGCATTATCTTCAGCACGAATTTCTTCTTGAATAATAAAAGAGGTCTCATCAAATGGTTCAGCAATTGATTCCTTATAGAGGGGTTCATCAACACCCTTAAGCACATGTGGTACTTCCCTGCCTTTAGCACATACATGAGGAGGGGAGTTTATGCCTAATTTTCCAATAGCAGCATTATAATCATAACCTATTCCATGTGTTTGATTAACAGCTTGCTTATTGTAAAACTCTTTGGACTTCGAACAAGAATTAAAGTAAGCTTTAACCTTAGCCTCAAGACCAGTGATCTTGTCTTTGAGAATAGTTTCGAGTTGTCTATAACAGTCAACTCTATTCTCTAGAAAAGATACTTGGTCTTTAAGTTTATCTTGATTAATGTGCACAAGTCTTAATTCATTGACCTCTTTCTCAAGGTCTTTGATTTGTTGATTTAACAATTCATTATCACGACGAGCACAATCTAAGTTACCTCTTAGATGATAAACCATTTCAGCATCAGAAAGTTTTACCTCTTTTTTTGACGATGAGGTGCTTGCATCACTAGCCATGAGAGCAAGATTCCCAACTTCTTCATCTTCACTGTCAGTATCATCCCAACTTCTTCCCTTTGCCAGGTACGCCCTTTCAGATTTACTCTTCTGATTAGAATCATAAGAGTTCTTCCTTGCCTGTTTTGGCTTTCTGCATTCTGTGGCAAAGTGTCCCAACTCATTACAGTTGAAGCATCGGATGGTGCTTCGATCAACCATCCCTGTTTTATACCCACCACTGCTGGTGTTAGAGGATGAAGATCCACCTTTCTGGAATCTGTTGTAGTTGGACTTGTACTTGAACTTGGGATTCCTTTTGAATCTGACATTTGAGAATCTCTTGACAATCAGGGCCATTGACTCATCCTCCAATTGCTCCAGTTCTTCCAAGGAATAATAATCATCTCCTGATTGATTGGTAGTAGGAGAATCAAATTCTGCTACTATAACATTGTCTTCAACCTTGGAAGACTGTACCATTCTGTCTGACTGTTGAGATTGTTGTTGATATAGTGGTTGTTGTTGTTGTTGTTCATCAGCTACCAGAGTAGTAGACGTGCTGACCACCCTTCCTTTCCCGTAAACCTCCTTCTGCTGAATCTGCTCCAACTCATAAGTCTTTAACACACCATAGAGCCTTTCCAAAGAAATCTCACTCAGATCTCTTGCTTCTCTTATGGCAGTGATTCTATGTTCGAGATGAGTTGGCAGTGTCAAAAGGAACTTTTTGTTGACCTCCCTGATGGAATAGTATTTACCATTAATATTCAGGTTATTGATCAATGCATTGTACCTCTCAAACACTTCAGTGATTCCTTCTCCTGGATTGGATTTAAAGTATTCATACTCAGAGGTTAGGATTTCTAGTTTGTTCTCCCTAACTTCCTCTGTGCCTTCATTAATAATCTCAATAGTTTCCCAGATATGTTTGGAATCTTTACAATTCATCACATGTCTATTCATTAGGGGATTAAGGGAATCTACTAAGATTAATTGAAGGCTAGCATCCAGGGAAGATTCTTCTATTTCAGCAGGAGAGAAGTCCTCAGGATCCTTCACATAAGTTCTCGCTTTGGTGATCACCACATCATTCTCTATTACCTCTGGTTCAATAACCATAGGTATTTTTGGACCCTTCTTCAACACTTGCAAATATTTGGGATTAGCAACCTGTAAAAACAGTAGCATCTTCTTCTTCCACATCACATAATTTTCTTTATCGAAAAGTGGAATTTTAACGGTTCCAACTTTTTGTGTAGTCATTATGAATTTTTGAGTGAATAAAAATTCAAGAAGTGAAAGAAACACAAAAGTCTAGGATCTAGATTTGTACGTTAATCAGAAGGCTCTGATACCAATTGTTAGGTCCCAATTTGTTTGTAGAAGGGGGGTTGAATGCAAACAATACCGTTTCTTTGAATAAAATGCGGAATAAAATTGTGAAACAAACTTCAAGTTAAATAAAACTTTTATTAAACTTGAAAGGTGTTACAACTACGGTATCGATTACAAGGGTTTAATCTCAAATCAATTATTACAAATTTAGAATAAATTCGACATGAACTTTTTCTATTTTTGTAATTAAAAGATCAAATGCTAAAAGCGATTTGAGATTAAGTTCTAGGGATTTTAATCCGCTAGATTGATATACAAGAACAAGATAAGTAATTCTAGTGGTTTGGATTTAACATTAACAAGCTAGAATATTTGATCTTGAATAAGCAGATGGAAGATGAAATATTTTTCTTTTGTTCTCTGCTTTTTCTTGTTCTGTGTCTTGCTGCTCTGTATTTGATCAATGTTTTTTTTATGAGATAGTGTCTTCTGCTTCTTTTAAACAATCACAGCCGAAGTTGTTGAGAACTGGTGTGACAATCCATTTGAGCTTGAATGACTTTCGGTGAGACAATCTAATAGAGCTAGGAAGACAATTAAAATGAACTAGCAAGACTTTCGGTATGACTATTGATTGTCATACCGATTGTCATATTAGTTCAAATGAAATTGTTTTTCTGAATACATAATTGAATTTAATCTAAGTAAAAATTCTATCAAAACAATTAACTGAATTAGTAAGACATTCGGTATGACTATCAATTGTCATACCGATTGTCATACTAGTACAATCAGTTGTCTTTTTAGAATTATCACAGATTTTAATCAATTAATATTCTGAAAATCCTCATTATTAATTCTAAATTAATTAATCAATTTAATTCAATTAATCAATAAATTAATCCTTGCAGAGTTAATTTATTTTCTTAATTAAATTATATGACTTAATTAATTAATAGAGAATTAATACTAACCCTGAGCAGCATCCATTCTTCAGACAATCTTCGAGACTTATGAATCAATTCCGTCACTTCAATGCTGACACTCGATGTACTGTCTGGTTCATGAGTGACTAACTTTCGTGACGTTTCTTCATGTCTTGACTTTGTTGTTCTGATTGAATCCTTGTAATAAATGATACCTTGACGAGATCTCTGTCACTTGATTGATTCCACGATCTTGATTTATATCACTGAGGCATGATCAACTTCTTGAACTTCTTCCAGTGAATCTTCAAGACTGCAGATGAACAATGTTTCTTTATTCTTTGACAGATGTTACTTTGTGAGATCTCTCTGATGCTTGATCCACTATTTACTTATTACATTCTTATTTGAGTTGAGTTAAATACTCGAATAAACGAGTAGGCTATGACATATGCCTTTCACATAGCCACACTAGAAGGCAAAGAAACATTGGGGTTGGAAATAGTAGGAGTTATAGAAGTATTTACCTCACTTACTTGTGGTGCATTCATGATTGGCAAGTATACCAATGGCACCTGGCTGTTGAGGTTCATTCTCAAAAGGTCTGCAAGGACCCTTTTCTCTTGTGCCCAGCATTTGAGTTTATTATTCTCATTGGATATAACCAAACCTTCGGCAACATGGTTAGCCAATAACATAAAGAATCTAGCATAGTAGATGTTATGTGGTCTATTAGCTTTGTTACCTAAAATGGAACCTAATTCTAGCATAACACAGTTGCTAAAATTAAAGTACCTATCAGAAACTAGCATATAGAGCATATTAACAAGAGATGAAGTGATAGCATCAAAATTGCTAATCTTCCCAGAGAAAACCTTAATAAAGGCATCTCCAAGAAAACTCCATTCTTTCTTAAGGCCTTTCCTTCTAATGCTACCTAAACTAGCAGAATCAAAAGCATAGCCTATGGAATCTAGCATAGCAGAGACATCTTTATCAGTGTGTGGTGTCATGGCATTATTCTCAGGCAACTTAAAGCAAGATTGTATATCATCACAATTAATGCAATAGTCCTTACCTTTGAGAGAGAAGGCAATAGTCATATTTGTGGAGTTGAACTCTGCAGTTGTCCAAATCTCCTCAATCACCTCACAGTAGATGGTTGGGGCTTCCAGCATTGCATAGCTTAGTTTGCAGTTTTTGATGAAGTCCATCATCTTGTGATAATCAGAATGGGCTTCATTCTTTTCAACCAAGGCTATAAAATTATTCTTTTCATAAACAAATCTTGTTTGAGACATAATTTTGACTACTGGTGCCATTGTTGTGAGTAGAGGTTGCAGAGAAAAACTTGAGAATATTTGGGAGAGAAGGAGAATAAGAATTGCAAGAAAGCGTAAAGTGAAAATAAGAGTTCAATTGGGCTTTTATACTTTCTTGAATTAAAACGTAAATAAAATGATTAAATGATACTTTTAAGTAAGTTACAGCCGTTCAAGAATAAATAAAACTGTAGAAATTCTGAAAACTACCTTAAATACAAATACATACAACACTGTATATCTGTATCAACGGTTGAGTAAAAGAATCAACGGCTGTGACTCACTTATAGTAACTGACGTGACACATCAACGGATAAGGGAAATAGTTATTCGTTGATGAACAACACCATTTTATCCGTTGAAGGATAAAATTACCAGAAATGTATTTGTCTTTCAACGGATAATGAACATCCGTTGATAGAACAATTTTGGCTTTCAACGGATAGGGAATATCCGCTGATAGGATAAGTCTTGATTAAAGCCAACTTTGTTCTTGCAGCAAATTCATTTCAGGCTGCAAGACAGATTATATAGATGACATAGATTATGAATAATTGAGCATACCTAACTCACTTACTAATCTTGTGAATGTTGATTCATCAAGTGGCATGGTAAATATGTCTGCAATCTGCTTTTCACTTGGAACAAAATGAAGTTCCACTGTACCTTTCATCACATGTTCCCTAATGAAGTGGTACTTGATATCAATGTGCTTGGTTCTTGAGTGTTGCAGTGGATTTTCAGTAATGGCAATGGCACTTGTGTTGTCACAGAATATTGGAATTTTGTCAACAGTCAGACCATAGTCAAATAGTTGATTCCTCATCCATAGTATCTGTGCACAGCAACTACCAGCAGCAATGTACTCAGCTTCAGCTGTTGATGTGGAAACAGAATTCTGCTTCTTGCTGAACCATGATACAAGCTTGTTCCCTAGAAATTGACAGGTGCCTATTGTGCTTTTCCTGTCTATTTTGCAACCTGCATAATCTGCATCTGAGTAGCCAATTAGATCAAAACCAGACTCTCTAGGGTACCAAATTCCTAGATTTGGAGTTCCCTTGAGATATCTGAAAATTCTTTTAATAGCCACTAAGTGAGATTCTTTAGGGTCAGCTTGAAATCTAGCACAGAGACATGTAGAAAACATTATATCAGGTCTACTAGCAGTTAAATATAAAAGTGAGCCAACCATGCCTCTATAACTTGTAATATCCACAGACTTTTCAGTCTTGTTTAATTCAAGCTTAGTGGCAGTGGCCATGGGAGTTTTTGCAGGTGAACAATCCATTAAGTCAAACTTCTTTAAAAGATCATAAATATATTTAGTTTGACTAATGAAGATTCCACCACTAACTTGTTTAACTTGTAAACCAAGAAAATAAGTTAGTTCTCCCATCATGCTCATTTCATATTTACTTTGCATTAATTTAGCAAACTTTTTACAAAGCTTATCATCAGTAGATCCAAATATAATATCATCTACATAAATTTGTACAAGTATCTTAGAGCCATTAACATTTCTAAAGAAGAGAGTTTTGTCAACAGTACCTCTTGTGAAGTGATTATCTAGAAGGAATTTTGACAAAGTCTCATACCAGGCTCTAGGTGCTTGCTTTAGTCCATAGAGTGCTTTCAACAGATAATACACATAGTCTGGAAAATTTGGATCTTCAAATCCTGGAGGTTGGCTTACATAAACTTCTTCCTCCAATTCCCCATTTAGAAAGGCACTCTTGACATCCATTTGATAGACTTTGAAATTGGCATTAGCTGCATAGGCTAGAAAGATTCTGATGGCTTCAAGTCTGGCAACTGGAGCAAATGTTTCATCAAAATCTATTCCCTCTTGTTGAGAATAGCCTTTAGCAACCAATCTGGCTTTATTCCTTATGACAATGCCATTTTCATCCATCTTGTTTCTGAATACCCATTTTGTGTCAATAGAACTCTTGTTCTTTGGCTTGGGTACCAGCTTCCATACTTTGTTCCTCTCAAATTGGTTTAGCTCTTCTTGCATTGCTAAAATCCAATCTGGATCCAATAGAGCTTCTTCTACTCTCTTAGGTTCCTCCTGTGATAGAAAGCTACTATACAGACATTCATCTTGAGTAGCCCTTCTAGTTTGTACTTTTGATGTAGCATCACCAATGATCAGTTCAAAAGGGTGATTCTTGGTCCATTTCCTTTGAGGTGGTAGATTAGCCCTAGATGAGGTTGCCTCAGTATTGTCATGATGTGAGATAGAATGTTGATTTGTTGAAACTCCCCCTGAGTTGCTGATCCTTTGAAAAGAATTGGGAGCTCTATCAACTGATGAAGTGAATTGATTATCCGTTGACAGACTGTGATCAACGGATGCTTCATTATGAACTTCAACGGATGATGCACTTTGTCTTTCAACGGATGTTGCATTGCTTCTTTCAACGAAAGCTGAATTATGACTTTCAACGGATGCAGTATTCTGTGCATTATCCAAAGGCAGATTCTGAATTCTTCTTGAGATGCCTTCTTCATCATTCTCATCTTCACTATCATCACAGTATATCTCAATGTTGTCAAATTTGAGTCCTTCATGATGTCCCTCATCTGTTAGTCCATCAATCTTTTTATCATCAAACACAACATGTACAGATTCCATGACAATGTTGGTTCTTAGATTGTAGACCCTATATGATTTTCCAGCAGAATAACCAACAAATATTCCTTCATCAGCCTTTGCATCAAACTTCCTTTTGTGATCAGATTGATTCCTTAAGATGTAGCATTTGCAACCAAAGACATGTAGAAAGTTTAAAGTTGGTTTTCTTCTCTTGAATAATTGATAGGGAGTCATACATTTTGCCTGATTGATTAGAGAAATATTCTGAGTGTAACAAGCACAGTTAACAGCCTCAGCCCAAAAATAAGTTGGGAGTTTTGACTCTTCAAGCATTGTCCTTGCAGCTTCAATTAGTGATCTGTTCTTCCTTTCCACCACACCATTTTGTTGTGGAGTTCTTGGAGCTGAGAACTCATGCATGATCCCACTTTCTTCACAGAACAACTTCATGGTTGAATTCTTGAACTCAGTTCCATTGTCACTCCTAATATTCCTTACTTTGAAATCAGGATGATTGTTGACTTGCTTGATATGATTGATGATGATTTCACTAGCTTCATCCTTTGATCCAAGAAAATAAATCCATGAAAACTTTGAGAAATCATCTACAATCACTAGGCAGTATCTTTTCCTTGAAATTGACAATACATTGAATGGTCCAAAAAGATCCATGTGTAGAAGTTGTAGTGGTTCATCAATTGCAGATTCAAGCTTCTTACTGAATGATACTTTCTTTTGCTTTCCTTTCTGACAAGCATCACATAGTCCATCCCTTGTGAATTCCACTAGAGGCATTCCTCTAACTAAGTCCTTTTTGACTAGATCATTCATTGTCTTGAAATTCAAATGGGACAGCTTCTTGTGCCATAGCCAACTTTCAACTGGACTTGCTTTGCTGAGAAGACAAGTAATGGATTCTGCATCTGTAGAGTTGAAATCAGCTAAGTACACATTCCCTTTTCTAACTCCAGTTAGAACCACTTTATTGTCCTTTTTACTTGTGACAATACAGGCTTCAGAATTGAAGGAAACAGTATTCCCTCTGTCATATAGTTGACTGATGCTCAATAAATTGTGTTTGAGACCATCAACCAATGCAACTTCATCAATGATGACATTTTCTTTTGAAATCAAGCCATATCCCATAGTAAATCCTTTGCTGTCATCTCCAAAGGTTATGCTAGGGCCAGCTCTCTCCTTAAACTCTGTGAGCAGGGTGAAATCTCCTGTCATGTGTCTTGAACAACCACTGTCCAAGTACCATAGATTCCTTCTTTCTCCCTACACACAACAAAATCAATCAAGTTGATTTTGGTACCCAAGTTTCCTTGGGTCCATCCTTGTTAGTCTTTTTCCTAGACTTCATTCCTCCTGCATCTTTTGACTTAGGTAACTTTGGGTCAACCTTGGTCTGAGATGTGGTTGGTTGAAGTGTAGGGTTAGTCACAGAATCATTTAACACATTTGATTGAATTTGATAAGGCATAGGTTGTGCAAGCATGTTATTCCACATAGGCATATTGTATGGCATTTGAGGCATACTAAATGCAGTAAAATAAGGATTGTTAATATATGGCATGTTTGCAAAATGTGCATGGGGATTCTGGTGAGACATAACAGGCATAGCATGCAGAGGTGACATAGACATGTTAGGCATGGAGGGATTTGAAGGCATGGGAGCATTTTTAACAGATTTGCAATTATCAGATAGGTGATTAATACTCTTACAATGCACACAGCTTTTTCTAGGAGCATACCTATCAGGTGTGTAATTGTTATATTTATTAATCCCTATCTTCCCATTACTTTTAGATTTTATTTTAGTTTCCTTCTTATCCTCAACCAACTTAAGCCTATCTTTTAGCTGATCTAAAGTCATGTGTCCTATATTCACCTTACTAACATCTCTGGATGTGCTAGCTCCTTCTTTGACAAAGTTCTTGAGAGTTGAATCATTCTTTTTATTGAGATTTTTATTTTTAAAAGAACTTGTTTGTTTTAATTGATGAGCCTTCAACGGATGCTCCTTTTCTTCCTTCAACGGATAACTTTCATCATCCGTTGATTCCACATCCGTTGACAATCCATCAATTAATTCTAACTCCTTTTTGTTTTTCTTCCAGGCATCCTCACAGAATGATTCAATTCCCTGAACCTTTGCAATCTGAACACTAACATCCCTAGATGTTTTCCAGGCCTTGATTACCTCTTGCTCACTTTCTAACTGTTTAGAAAGAATTTCTACTTTCTTAACAGCTTCTGCTAGTTCACTCTCAACAGTCAGGCATTTAAGTTTTATATTTTCAAGCTCAATTACCTGATCCTCTAACACAGCATTCCTATCACTTAAAAAAACATTATTCTCCTTGATCCTAGTGTTTTCTTTTGCTAGTGATTTAAGGGAAACACGCAAATGATATAATTCTTTGGTCATATCATTTATGGCTTCATTGCATTCATGTTTAGAAAGCTGAGAGAGATCAGTAGTAATTACCTGGTTGCTTGATGAACTAGTTTCATTTTCATCAGAATTAGCCATCAGGGCTAGGTTGACATATTCCACATCATCATCTTCATTTACCCCATCTGCTGCCCAATCATCTTGAGTGAGAAATGCTCTTTCCTTTTGTTTGAGCAAATCAAAATACTTCTTTTTGTAATCAACTTGCTCAAATTTCTTTTTCTCAGAATTTGGCTTCCTACACTCACTTGCAAAGTGTCCACTAATGTCACAGTTGTAACATTTGAACTTTGATTTGTCCACCATGTTTTTGTTTGGCTTAGTGAACTTTGTGTTTTTCCTGAACTTCATTTTTGCAAACCTCCTGGACAGAAAGGCCAAATGTTCTTCAATATCATCAGATTCATCCTGACTGGAATTGTCTTCATCCTCAGCAACTTGCTCTTTATCCTTGCTTGATTCTGATTTGCTTGTGCCAATTTTGAGACTTGGCATTGTCTTCTCCTCATTCCTGGCTTCCATCTTCTCACTGTCAGCTACAAGAGCAACTATTCCTCCTTTTCTCTTTCCCTTTTCCAACAGCTCATCCTGCTCCATTTCAAGTTCATAAGTCTTCAGAATTCCATATAATCTTTCAAGTGTGAAGTTCTTATAATCTTGAGAATTTTTCAAAGAGACAGTCATGTGCTTCCATTCCTTTGGCAGAGACCTAAGAAATTTTAAGTTGGAATCCTTGACTTGGTACACTCTACCATACAGCTTCAATCCATTCAACAGTTTCTGAAACCTGTTGAAGGTATCATTTAATGATTCACCTTCTTCAAAGTGAAAATATTCATACTGTTGAATAAGAAGCTGCATCTTGTTCTCTCTGACCTGCTCAGTACCTTCACAGATGATTTGTACAGTATCCCAAACTTCCTTTGCAGTTTGGCTATTGATGACATTGTCAAACATATCTTGATCTAAGCCATTAAACAAAATGTTCATGGCTCTCTTATCCTTGCGGATTTCTTCCATGTCTTCAATAGTCCATTCTGCTTGTGGCTTGGGAATGGACTGTCCAACAGCAACTGTTGCAGTAGCAGCTGTGGCTACTTTGTGAGGGATGTGAGGACCATTTTCAATACAGTTGATGTAGCTTTCATCTTGAGAAAGAAGATATAAATGCATCTTCACTTTCCAGTGATGATAATTATCTTTTTCCAGGACTGGGATCTTTACACCAATATCCTTTCTACTCATGATGGTAGCAGGAGGATTCTTCTGTGCACTCATGATGTTAGCAGAATAGATCTTTAAACTCTTTGTATGTTAAGAGCTTGCTCTGATACCAATTGTTATTCCCAGTGGACTAACAATGAGATTTACAGAAGGGGGGTTGAATGTAAATCTCAAAACTTTTTTTAAGTTTTGAGCAGTTTCTAAGGCTAAGTGTTTGAATGATCAAATGTGTGTGAATTGCTTGAAGCTGATGCAGACAGATATATATTCAAACACAAGTGTAATAAGCACAAAGAACTTAAAAACTTTTCTGGTGGATTTGTTGTTCCACCAGAGATGTGTTATTTCAGATAATCTGTGATTCAAATAATTAAATCACAGCTGCTTCCTAGTACAAACTAGATGATTTTCTCTCTTGATATTTCTAAACAGCACAGGAAAATTCATTTCTAATTACTAGCTGCTACTTGGTTTATATATCACCAAGTTTACAAGTGAAGACAAACTGTAAAATACAATTGAAAAGATTCCTCACATGTTTCTTCTTCATTTCTCTATCCAATGCAATCTAGGATAATCTGTAAATCTTTGAATACTTCCTTGTTTGCATCAGAATGGAAATGCTGCATTTTCTTGATTCCTCCTAGAGGCTTCCACATTCCAGTATGTCTCTGTCAATCCATGTGCCTCTGTCCGTTGAGGCTTTCAACTGCTAATGAACTAAGCATCCGTTGAAGCTTTCATCCGTTGATGCCTTATCCGTTGAGGCTTTATCCGTTGAAGCTTTATCCGTTGATGCATTATCAGTTGAAGTCTTTATTCGTTGAAGCACTTATCCGTTGATGGATATTATCCGTTGAAGCATTAGAGACATCCGTTGAAGCTTTGTTTCTTATCCGTTGAAGGTCTTCAATATCCGTTGACACTTCTTCACTTATACAAAATTACAAGGCATGAAATATTTACAATTAGCCCTCCTATTTGTACATCCATTAGTAGTCAACATGACTGATTATTTCCTAACAACATCTAAGAATTATAGCTTGAAACCAGAGAGTGAAATGTGCTACAATACTAAACTTATTGCTAAGTAAAGCTACTCCTTCAACGGATAGCCAAGATGGTCTTATCCGTTGAGGCTACAAACACTAGATTTCTACTTAAGTGTTTTGCTTAACTTATCATCAAACTAATACACATATTCCTAACACGATTGAAGTCAGTTGGTTCCCGATTATACAAAATAGTTTATAATTACTCGGAAAAATAATTTATTAAATCCATAAATCCTTTATAAAATCATATAGCAACATAAAAATTAATAGAAACATATCATAATTATTTATACTTTATTTTGGACATATAAAAATTAAAAAACTCAAATATTATTACATTTAAACATCCAAACACATATACCACTTAACAGATAATTCACCAAAAATTAATATAATATACACAGAATATTTATTTATTGATAAAAAAAATCACATGATATATCCCGGATATTACATATGTTGCTTTATTGGTTATGGTAGTGGTCAAAACAGATATCGTTTGTTGAGATCCTATCTCCCAACATCTACGAGTTTCTCGTAATGTGACATTTTGGGAACAAAAAAATGTTTTTATCTATGTCTCAAAATTGACACTTCTACCAGCTTCTCACTTTACAAATCCTTTTATTGATTTACATGCCACATATGACTATATAGATTCTTCGACATCTTCTAACACAATTTCAGGAGATCCTTCAATTGAGCTCACTCAACCATCTCAGACTACGAATGTTCCATCAACAGAAGTTCAGTCTAAGGATTCTGATGTTGAGCCTTCCACTCTACCATATCTTTCAGATGATCATGTTCGATCTACTCGAGTAATAAAACCTTCCGTTCGGCTTACTGATTAGCATGTTTATTATGTTATACAATCGTTACATGAGCCTCAAACATATAGAAAGACAAGTGTTAACCCTCTTTGGCAGAAAGCAATGGAATAGGAACTTCATGCTTTAGACAAGACTCACACTTAGGATTTGGTAAATTTTCCTCCTGGTAAAACTGCAATGAGTTGTCGATGGATCTACAAAATTAAAACAATATATGATGGCTCTATTGACAAATATAAAGCTCGTCTAGTTGCTAGAAAATTTACTCAAGAGTATGGCATTGATTACGAAGAACATTTTGCACCAGTTGCTCACCTCACATCTATTTGAAGTTTACTAGCTATTGGAGCATCAAAATACTAGAATATGTGGCAAATGGATATTAGGAACGCTTTTTTTAATGGAGACCTACACGTGGAACTTTATCTAAAATCACCTCCGAGTTTTCCCCACTCTCCAAATCAAGTGTTCAAGCTTAACAAGGCTCTTATAGTGTTAAACAGGCGCCTCGAGCTTGGATTGAAAAATTTAGCACACTAATCCAATAATTGGTATTTTTTTCAAGTTTATATGATCATGCCCTTTTCATTCGACGATCAGAGTGAGGAATTTTTTTGCTTCTTCTATATGTCGATGACATAATCATTATTGGAGATGACATCGCAGGAATTTCTGAACTCAAACAATTTCTCAGTCAGTAATTTGAGATGAAAGACCTCGGTTCGCTAAGCTACTTCTTGGGTCTTGAGGTTTCTGCTATTCCTACCGGCTACACTCTTTCACAAGTAAAGTATGCATCTGACCTGTTATTGAAATCTGGAATCAGTAACACCAAGATTGCCTCTACACCTTTGGAGTACGAGGTTAAACTTAATGTAGAAGACGGTGAACTACTTTCCAATCCTACATCATATCGCCAATTGGTTGGAAGTTTAATTTATCTTACTGTCACTCGTCCAGATATTGCTCATGTCGTGCACATTGTCAGTCAGTTCATGACAGTTCATCGCACACCACACATCACAGTTGTTCTTCACATACTTCGCTATGTCGAATGCACTTTATTTCATAGATTACATTATTCATTTGACTCTCCACTTGAGTTACATGCCTACCCAGATGCTGATTGGGCTGGTGGTCCTACTACCAGCTGTTCAACTACTGGCTTTTGTTTCTTTCTTGGCGACTTCATTTATCTCCTGGCGCAGTAAGAAACAATCTCTTACTTCTCGATCAAGTGCCGAGTCAGAATATCGTGTTCTTGCTGATACCACACAAGAACTAATTTGGCTACGATGGTTACTTGAAGATATGGGTGTAACTCATTCTCCAGCCACTTCTATCTATTGTGACAACAAAAGTGCCATGAACATTGCTCACAATGACGTTTTTCACGAGCGGACTAAACATATAAAGATCAACTGTCATTTCATCCGTCAAAACGTTGTCAAAGGCACTATTCATTTACATAGTATCTTGAGAGTTGATAACAGTGCAGAAATTTACACGAAAGCTCAACCTCCTGGCAATTTTCGCAATTACGTTTCCAAACTCAAGTTGGTTTTTCCACCATCTTCAGTTTGAGCGGGGGTGTTACATATAATATGATATTTCTGCAGCTATTTCCTTTGTACACAAAGTCTAACCATAGCAAATAGTAGTAGCAGTCCAACAACTAGTAGTTGAGTTAGTTGAGTAGTTCACTAGTATTATTCAATAAGGAACAGATCCCTCCTTTATACAATTTGTAGTCTATAAAGTATTTCTTCTCATGTATCAAAGATAACAAGTTTGACAAGTATCAATACAAGAGTTTTTTCTTCTCTTACATTGATCAGCAGATATATACATATAAACATTCACACACTATTTTATACATATATTCGTGCATTAAGTTTTTACAGTATTAAATCAGCTAGCTTGCTTTAATGTTCACCAGGCATATCCATGGTGGAGATAGTAAGCCTAAAATGGAGTAGTTTGAAATGTGATTGTTAAAATATTAGGAGTATATAAGGATAAAAAAGATTGAACAAATATTAGGAGTATATAAGGATAAAAAAGATTGAACGTTCAATTTTATTGATCAGTTTTCTTATAGTATTTAGGTCAATACATAGAAACTAGGAAAAATAAACAAGGTTAAAAGCAAATTTTTTTATGACAGATAAAATAAAACAGAGGGAATTCTTGATTTAAGAGACGTAATTAGAAATATAAGGAATGAGCAATAAAATATTTTGGATGAAGAGTTGATAACAGAAGCATTCCATCAAGCCTGTCTTACTGCATCTTTGATGGAAGGTGATGAAGCAGAGTTTACAAGATGGTGTTATTGTATCTATTACTCCATCCGTCCATTTCAATTGTTTAGATTTTTTAGAGAGTGTCTAATACGCATTTTAAGGTGCATATAAAGTATAGTTCTGTAATTTTTTTTTACAATTTTGTTTTTTTGAATAAAAATTAAAAGATTCAACTTTTATTTAGAAAAAAAATTGTAAAAATAAGTTACATACCTATACTTTTTTATGCACGTTAAAATGCGTGTCAGACACTCTCTCAGAAATGTAAAACAATTGGAAGGGACTGAGGGAGTACAAGATCTATCTTGTAAGTGTCCGAGTACCAGAAAAAAGGCACCATAGAAGCGGATGTTTGTGACGGAGGCCGGTTCTCTTTAGGACAAATTTGCCAAGGCTCCATTTGCTGTATATGAAAATGAGCAAGGGCAGAAACAATCCTTTAATATAAGAAAAATGCTAGATAACCTGAATTGACTCTTGAAACCTTTACCAAATCCTCAAGTGTAATATGTATAATTGATAACTTTTGTAATGATAAGATATAACCCCGCGTGCGTATATATGCGCACACAAATTGAAACATATCAAGTGTCAGCCAAATATTTTTCGAAAAAGTTTTGGGGATTAATTTGGCGGTACCCAACACTACTCTTAATATAATATTTAATATTGAGAATGGCTTCATGCTTGTTCAATGTCGATGCTAGTTTCTCCAGTAATCATGTTGGAATTAAGTTAGTGTAGCTCTAAAAGCATAAAAATGCCGAGAAGCAATTCTTATGTTGTATCAAGTGACAAGAACATTGACTAGAGATGTCTCATCCTCCGAGTCCGAGGAAACAGAACAATAGAGATATCGATTTATACCAAAAGCTGCCAACTAGTAAAATAAATTTGGGGTATTTCATGTACAATAAATGGTAGTACAACTTGGACGAAGAAGTTGGACATTAAAGTCCAGAGGAGACGTAAGAAAAATCGATTCAAACCACCTGCCAAGTGCCAACTAATACTGTATATACTGTATGTTCGCAATTAATCCCATTCTATGCATCTTCGATCTGTATTAAAGCTTGCTGTTAAAAATCACTCTCAACATTAAACGTTGTGATTGAGTAGAATGCAGTATATAAAAGGATTAGACAGGAGAATAAAATCATATATTCCACAGACAATTAACTACAGAGCTTATCAATTAGCTGAAAAGAATACAACATCATTCAATAGCTATCAAATTTTGAGATTGTCAATTTTAGTAGAACACACATAGCAGATGTTGTAACAAGCTATTCTAAATTTCATAAAGCGATAATAGAAACACTAGATTGTTCACGAACTGTAAGTACTGCACACACTCGTGCCAGTACAACAAACGTAAAAGATAAAGAAGTAGCCACATCGGCAGACAGACGAATAATTAAATGGTAAAATATTGGGTATAGGAGGGTTCAATCCGAGACCTCGAATAAACATTAGCTAATCACACTACCTGCTTGTACTACCAAGCCATCAGCCATCCTGAAATATCATCTTTGTACTCTCTTGCTATTGTTTGTGATTTCTTTGCCCTGATCTTCTTTTTCCCATCCTCATTAGGGGACACAAGGCTTTCAATGAAAGACATCCCAACTCGAAAATCATTTGGCAATCCAAGAACTTTTGAATTATGGACTGTAGCCTTTTCTGCACTAGAAACTAGCAAAACTGACTGACCACTGTTCACAAAATCTGACCTATCTTCCAGCAAATCCAGTGAAGCAACATGTGAAACATCAGCTAAAACAACTGACAATTTAGTCCATGATTCCACCACCCCATACTCCTTCATCACAAACAGCTCACTTATATTATTGATAACATTAGAGAATAAACAAAGGCACCCCTTAAGAACCCCAAGTCTTAGAAATTCCAAGCTTGAATCAAGAATCCCAACAGGCAACGGCACTCCCGAGAATTCTCTCTTAGCTATATCATACGCAGCGATAATAGTTGATTTTTCAGTTAACCAATGAAGACACCCTTTTAAAACAACTCCACCAACACGCCTTTGATGTTTGTAAGCATAAGGGGAAACCCCAACTTTCTCCCATTGCTTAGTCTTAAGCATAAAGATATAAACACAAGCAACTTTAGGATAATCAACGCGATCAGAAATAACAACAACCGCATAATCATCACGAGAGAAATCATATCCAAATCCAAACACATTGCAAGCTTTACCAAAAAAGCACTTAGGCATATCAGGTAATTTCCTGGACTCTAAAGTTGTAGGATTGAGCACAAACAGAGATGTACCTGCCTGCTTTTCCTGAACTAAAATCAAGCCATCGCAGGAGCCCCAAACCTTATACCATTTATTCGGAACATTAAAAATCAACTTAGTCTTTGTCTCTCGCTTGCCCTCCATCCTGGAACAATAATTCATTACAAAATTCTTACAGTTGGGGTTCTTGTAGTTGTATCTGTAATCATAACAAAAAGGCACCGAGTAAAGGACTCCAGGGTCAGATAAGACGGAGATGAGAGCGAGTTTTGAAATGGTGGTTTTGGCCAGATGGGCCTGGACAAAATCAGGGCCGGAGGAGGAGATAAGGGAATACCATGGTTTCGAAACACATTTGCATCGACCAACGGATTTAGCAGGAAGGCGAGTGAATATGTTGGTTATCAACAACTCTTCGGGAAGAAAGTTAATGTAATCTAATCTTTTTGCCATGCGAAAATGATGATGAGCAAGACTCAGGACAGGACAGACCCAACAGCATAACTCTGTCTCAACTATGGTTAAGAATTTGTACTTGGGAGTGTTTTGTTTGCCCACACTTGTTCGCATAGTAATTCTTTTTATATATATATATATATAATGGATTTATTTGTCAGATTAGAATTTTTATTTTGAATTCAGCTGTTTTTCCATATATGTATTTTAATGATTCGGTTTAGTACAAATTATTTTGGTAAAAAATCTGTGTACACATTTGGAAAAAAAAACTTATTTTTATCGGGACGGATTTATGCAAGTTTAGAGGCGTGAATTCAATATGGATTTTAAAGAATATTTTTGGATTTTGAAAATCCCATAATATTCAATTTGGATTTCAAAAAATTCTTTAAAATTTAATGGTATTCAACAAGTATTGAAAAAAATATTTTTAAAAATTTGGGGATATTCAATTTAGATTTTAAAAATCCCATTAAAATTTGGTGGTATTTAATTTGAATTTTAAAAAATTCATTAAAATCAGGTGATATTCAAAATTGCATGATTTTTTTTTGTATTTTATGAAATTATAGATTTTGGTAAATTTGCTAAAATATTTTATGTTTTCGTAAATCTTAGCAAAATCCAAGAGATTTTGATAAATTTGTAGAAATCACTACTCAAATTAGTATTCAACAATTTTGTTAAAATTTGCGTATAATTTAAAATGAGTCAAAATTAGCAACTATCATTCAAAATCAATGAATTATTATGCATACTTTAAAATATGAATTGAATACACCCAACGAATGTATTTAATTTGGATTTTTTTATGTATTTTAGATAATCCATTAAAGTTTGAAGATATTCAACATGAATTTTTATAAAGAACTTTTAAAAAGTTTTTAAAATCTTGAGATATTTAGTCAGGATTATAAAAAATATTTTAAAACTTAGTGGTCCTCTATTAATATTTAAAACAATCAATTAAAATCTCATGGTATTAAAAAATTCATGATTTTTTTTGAGTTTAATAAAACTATAAATTTCATTGGATTTGTTAATATATTTTACATGTTTTAAAATTCAGCCAAATTAGATGACATTTTGAAGGATTCTTCTAAAATGATTAAAATTCTAGGTAGACATTTTAATTCCCAAATTTATTGCAGCAGTGTTATAAACCCAAAATTGGTCAAAAAATTGTTCCAAAATAATGCCTTACGGGTGATATGTCATTTTGGGCTATTTTGATCGTTGAGATTGATATGAATCAGTCTTATTAATTGTATATTGACCAATTAGAACATGCCAAGTGGATTTTGGTACCATTTTGGAATATAATTTTGGATACCTAGCATTTCTCGATATTTTCAAGAATTTTAAAGAAAGCTCACTCGTTAAACATGTTTATTCCATTCCTTTTCTTTCGTTGTTCACAAATCCTAATTTTATAAAATTATATAATTTTAGTTAATTTTATAGAATCATGAAATCTAATATAAATATTTTTAAAGACTTATTTGGTATATGACGTCCTATTATTATTTTATTTATAATAAAAATTAAATATTCGTAAAATAATTTCTTAAAACAAATAAATTTTTGCGATAACATTTGCTTTCTCAAGTAAAATAAAATTTGAGATTATACAATAAAGAATTGAAGCAAATATTTAAAAGTTAACATTCTAATTAAGGGATAATATGCCTCTTGCTGTCCTAATTGAATAATATGACGATGACAAATATAATGGGAGTATAAAATATACAGATAATGACTTAAGAGTTAAATTGATATATGATATTGTGAAATAAAAGAAATAGTAATAAATCAATTCAATAGAATTCATGAATTTTATTTAGTCAATCAAAAAGTCTTAATAAATCAATCCATTAAAATTTATCAAAATCTGTATAGTATTTAAAAAAATAATATCCAATTATTTATAAATTTTAAACAATTCATGAATTATTAAAATCTAATAAAATCCATAAATTACCATCAATTCATTAAAATTTTAAATGAATACACCCTTAATTTATTAAAAAAGGGCCTGATTTATTATGTTGCCAGACCCAAAAGGACGAGGATCCGGCCTAACGAAAAGGATCTACTAGTGAAGAAGAGCCAGAAAATTACTGCATTTTATTGTTGGGGAAGGTGGGAACAGATGGATCGAAATTGGAGGGCCATCTTTGAAGTGCCAATTACATAGATGAAACATATGTAAACACTGTAAAAGGATTATAAGATCCCGTATATGAAACCTTAAAGAATATAATGTTTGTCTTGCGGACTGGCCAGTGCTAAATTTGATCTAAAGGGAGGATACCAGAGCTGGTACTTAACCCAGGAAACCATCTTCATGCGCTCAACTACAACTTTTCTATTTCAGCAGTCATGTCCTCTGCCAGAGTCACAACCTCTGATAGTGGCGCCTCTTCCTCCAATGGAAGGCTTCCACTACACCGGCCGCCTCGACCACAAATGGAACCACGAGAACAAACTCTTGGTGGTCTCGTAGTCACAGCAGCACAATAATAAAGAAAAAATGAACTAGTTCTTACCTCTCGAATTAACACTAAGCTTTACCAACTTCTTGAAGTAGAATACACTTTCGCGCATAGCCATCCTTGAGTTAAAAAATTCAATCAAATTCAAGCCAATGTTATTTGCAGAAATGCATTCAAATACATACATGTGCTTGAATCAAAATATCCGATGCATTGCCATATGGCAGCCATCTTTGCCACACCAAAAATGGAGGAAAATGAATATAATTTTTCCGAAATGTTGCTACAATAAACAAGGTTGTTAAATTTTGAACCTAGTTGGTTCTATATATAAGCAAACATTAGAGCACAAATTCTATTTTAACACCAAATCTCACTTTCTGCAGCCAAGATATAACAATATCTATAGCCATCTTAGCAGTAAACATGTTCTTAGACAACCATTCAGATAAGACCCTCCGATGACTCAATCTGGTTCCATTGACATACTTTTAATCAACATTTCCGTTCTTTTAATCTGGCCTGCCCTGGCAACAAGATATTCATCCACGACACTCATGTTAAGGTGCAATATAGAAACATTTGCGCACATGCCCACAAATTTGTAATGCTTCGCCACTGGAGTTTTCTGATTACAAGCAGAAAGGATCCAAATAAATTAACATTGCAACATTTGGCATATGGATTGCCGTTCTCATCTACTCCACCGATCGGCATTTTTATCTTGCAAAGTCATGCTAATTTCAGATCATAGCACTTCACACATAATCTCGAGAATGGATTTTGGGCAATATTGTCGGATTAAGGCCAAAAATACCTTTTTGTTTAGAAAATGTAACAGGAATACCCGTTTTTGAAAGATATGGCCAAAAATACATTTGTAATACGCATTTCAAAAATGGGTAAGACTATTACGCATTTGACAAATGAGTATTATTTAAAAAAAAAAAACAAAAAAAAATAAAAAAAAAAAGTAAAATCATGATACGCATTCCTGACATGCGTATCATGCTTTGTAAAGGCATGATACGCATCTCACGAATGCGTATCCATAATTTATTTATTTTTTTAATTTTTTTTAATTTTTTTTATACAAGTTACCCATTTCTAAAATGCGTATTAGTAATACCCCATTTTAAAATGCGTATTAGGTAGGTATTTTTGGCCAAACATTCCAAAAAATGGTATTCTTGTCACAAAGTTTAAAAAAAGAGGTATTTTTGTCATTTTTTCAATATTGTCTAATGTCATGTGGTGTAGCTTTTAGAGCATAAAGTGTTGAGTAACCGGCTCATCTATCTAAAACATTAAGGTGGCAGAGAAAGACTCGAACAAGTTTTATACTCTTTAACACTCCCCTCAATCGTACGATATTTTTCGCCGATTGACAATGACAAATACAACAAATACCAATATGAACAAACAATATTTAAATTAAATAAATAAGGGTGGGAGGACTCAAAACCGAGTCCCTTTCTAAACCGAGCTCTTATACCATAATACCATGTTAAATAATCAGTCCGTTTAAATGGTAGAGGAAGGCCCCAACTAAGTCCGTTTAAATGGTAGAGGAAGGCCCCAACTAAATCTTATACTCTTCAACATATTAAGTAACGAACATGAGTCTCTCCCTAAATCGAGCTCTGATACCATGTTAAATAACCATGATAAGTAACCAGCTCATCAAAAATCTTAAGTTGATAGAGAAATGCCCGAACAGGATCTTAAACTCGTTCGTTAACATAAAGTACTAAGAAAGAACAGATCTAGGCGGAGGTTTTAAATGACAAGAACATTGGCCACACATAGATGAATTTCACAACAAAGCAGAACAAAAAATCGAGGCAGTTTCAAACATTAAACCATTTTACGAACAAGAATAAAAGTCTCAGCAATACTAGAAGACTACAACACCTTGCTTATCAAAAGATTCACGATACATTCAGAGCAGTCTGCCTCTTAATAGAGTATTGATCCAAAAGCATTTATAGCATAACACGATTCAACAATACAGATTATTACATTAACTATTTGCATAGTTGCATTACCAAGGACTTCAGCCACTTTATTGTTTTAATTGAGGCTCATTATCGTGCGTCTCCAAAATCCTTCATGTATTCTTCTTGTAATCAATCTTATTAGGTGAGAAAAGGGTGTCAATGTAAGTCATTCCAACTCGAAAATCATGTGGTAAGCCAATGACTTTCATATCCTGGAGTATAACCTCCTTTGCATCCGAAACCAGCAAGATAAATTGACCACCTTCGAGCATAACTAAGCTATCTTCTTGCAAATCTAACGACACAATGCTAGAATCTTCAGTTAAGAAAACCGACATTTTGACCCAAGATTCAACCACGCCATACTCCTTCATTACCCACAGCTCATTTCTATTATAAACACCAGTAATCAAACAGAGACACCCCTTGAGAACCCCAAGTCTCGGACGTCTTCTCATATAATCGAAAACCCCTTTAGGTGGTGGAACTTCGGAGAATTCCTTCTTAGCTAAATTAAATGATGCGATGAGGCATGAATTATTATCATTATATTTTTTAGCTAACCAATGTAGACACCCTTCCACAAATATTCCAGCAGCTCCATAAGTAACGAGTGGGACATTAACATGATCATAAGGGCAAAGATGCACGTAAGGCGAAAATCCAACCTTATTCCACTGATTAGTTTTTAGCATATAAACATAAGCACAAAATGAGCCCGACTCATAGCAAATAGCAACAACTACATAATCATCACAAGACGAATCATACCCGAAACCAAACAAGTCCAAAAAAGAAATCAGTCGATATCCACAAGGCACAGGTGGTAATTTCTTGGACTCCAAAGTAGTAGGATTAATCAAGAACTTTTTTGTGCGGATATCTTGAACTAGCATTAAGCCATCATAAGAACCCCAAATCTTACACCATTTGTTACAGCAATTTAAATTCAGCTTTGATGCAATCCCATCACAATTAACATTCTTGCTGTCATTAAAGAAATGAACAGAGTAAATAATACCTGGGTTAGTTTCGGTTGAGATGAGAGCAAGATTAGTGCTATGTTTGGTTTTGGTGAGATGGGCTTGTATGAAATCAGGGTCGGAGATTAGAGAAGCCCATGACTTTAAAACACACTTGCATCGGCCCAGAGATTTCGCAGGAAGACGAGTGAATATTTCAGTTAAGAGCTCTTGAGGAACAAGGTTAATGTAATTTATTCTTGTTGACATCTTCAAGACTTCAACTCTTTCATCAGACAGGAAGTTGAAGCCTCTGGACACTAAAAGCTTGTACACACGGAGTAGCTATACTTGTGCCTCTTTTATACTGGAAAGACACGTGCATATTTCTCACACGTCTACGTGTAAGTTCACCAATATACTGCTCTTGGATTGTTGTTGGCAAAAATTTCTAAGGGGAGGATGGTATTATTATTTTTTACCCAAACGTCTGGTGCGTTACGCGTTCATTTCATATTCGTTTTAATTTGTATTGTATTGGTTTTAATTTGTACCGTGATTTATTTGAATAAAAAAGTGAGCATGGTAAAATTTTATATACAATCAGCCTACGCTACATGTTTATATGCACCTCTTTTAATTTGTATCGTATCCTTTTTAATTTGAATACCTTATTTGAACATATAAAAAATAATTTATCGAAATGTTAGATAATTTTTCATCAACGGTTGAAATTTATATAAGAATAATATAAGTTAATAATTATATAACTGTTAAAGAAATTTTCAAGTACAATTCAAATTGTATTCATGATTTTATCAAAACTAGCATATCTGATATTTCAATATATAGACATATATGCATATAATATTAACGGTCGAATGTATATTTTTTTTTTATATTAATCAATTTATTTTATGAGTTCATTACACAAACGTCCTATACGTTACACGTTCATTCCATATTTGTTTTAATTTGTATCGTGATTTATTTGAATAAAATAGTGAGCATGATAAAATTTTATATACAAATGTCATTATATACATTTTGTTTGAACCTCTTTTAATTTGTATTGCACGCTTTTTAATTTGAATCGTAGTTTATTTAAATTAAAAAGACTAATAAATGAAAGGGTTAGATAAATTTTCATGAAAGGGCGAAATTTATATAAAAATATTTTTAGTTAATAATTGTAAAATTGTTTAAAGCAATTTTCATAACAATTCAAATTTTATTCACAAGTTTAGCTTGAGAGTTTAACGTGAGGCGATAGTGTGTCGATAGGTAGCTCAAATACTACTATATTTGATTAATCATTATATAGAACTTTATGCATATAATATTAACAGTTTGAATGTATAAACAAATAATTTAATATTATTCAATTTAATTTACGAGTTCGTATATTATTATTACGTACTGGTTTACATCATGTGCGGTTCACGGTTCCGTTAATATTTATATATCTTTATTTATATTAATTAAATATATAATTTTAATAGAGTTATAATGTAAATAATTAAATATTAAAGTTAAAATTACATAATTATAATCTTTACTCGAATGGGTATATTTTCATTTAAGATCAAATAGTATTAAATATTATATGATTGATTAAATTTGAACTATTAATCTTTTATATTTTTATAAATAATAATATCCATATTTATTGTTGGCGTGAGTTGAACTTGGGAACTTGTTTATATCTTTATAATAATAATATAAATGTTATTATTGGCGCGAATCGAACCTTAGAACTTTTTATTTTTATTTAGATTTTATATAATTTTAATAGAATTTTAATGTAAATAATTAAATATTAAAATTAAAATTACATAAATATAATCTTAATTTGAATGTGTGTGATTTTAAGTTAATATGGAATACTAAAAAGTAGTATATGACTGATTAGATTTGAATCATTAACATTTTATATTTTTATAAATAATAATATAAATATTTATTTTGACGTAATTCAAACTTGTAAACTTATTGATATCTTTATAATAATAATATAAATATTTCTTGTTGGAAGGATTCAAACCTTACAACTTTAGTAGTCTATTCTTTTTAGTATTGTGATCTAACTGTTCTGATCATGAAGTTAAGAAGATTTGAAGGTCGATATTGAAAAAGATAACCAAAATAAGGGCTTAATCAAATTAAAAATTATAACTCATTCCAATTATAAAAATATTCATTTTCTTCAATTTTTGTGTTAAAAGTCTACATTATTTTTCATTAGTTGAAAATTATTTGATAGGTTGAAAATCCAAATGAATAAACAAGCAGGATGACCACCAATTAAGAAGACAAAATTACAAATATTGATAGCCATATATATTTAGATATTTTTTTAGATTAGCTAGAATATATTAAAAAGCTAATAAACATTTACATGGGGAGGATCACAACAAGATGACGCAATAAGAAACGCATAATAAGAAATAAGATGCCGCTTAAAAGCTAAACATAATATAAAAACCTAACATCCCAAAAACAAGACTCATTTAATCATCTAACACAATAAATTTTATTTCTTAGAAACAAGACTCATTTAATCATCTAACACAATAAATTATATTTTCTTAGTATTAGGAGCTGCATGAGAAGATTCGCCAACTCAAAGAAGCCTGAACTCGATACCGGAGCTGACAACATGCTCGATAAAGAAAACTTATTAGGGCATGAAAAATTAACATGAGGAGGATCATCAACCATTAGACTTTTACCTTTCTCGCCAGGAGTCACATTAGTTGAGTTAGTGAGGGTGGACTGCTGAGGCACTTCCTGAATGACAATTTCATTAGCCTTGTAACCCACTCGACCTCGAGAGGGGTACCAACAATTATCTGCATGGCTGTCAAATGCATTACTAGCCCAGGAAAAAGAGTTTCGGACTAGAAATTTAACATCATGCTCAGAGAGAGTTATGATCAAACATGTTAAGATTTGCCTGATGAAAAGAATAAGGGTCAAAATCAGAGTCACCAAAAGAATCCATCATGACTTGTTCTGTGAGAGTCGAGAAAGGGAAATAGCTGAAGCCATGGAGAGCACCTGATGAAGATAGGGGAGCTGGGTGGAACATATCACCCAAGACAAAGTTTGGAACCACCTCAAAGGCATATAGATGAGGACCTAAGCCCATATCCATATTTAAAATTTCAAGAAATTGATCAAAAGGAGTTGTGAATTTTACAAGGGAAGAAAAATTATTTAGTCCATATTCAACCATGAATGTTAAAGCACGATTCCTAGTAGAATAAACCGAGTAAACTCTGCAGATCCTAGCCACGGAAGGAGGCTCCCTAGGCTTGTTGAATTCTGAAGGAGGCCGGTAAATTTGTTGAGCAGCCACCAACAAGTCTTCTTCTTCCAACTCAATAATGTCTTGGTCAAGAAAAAGATCGTATGCCACAATATTATCACACTCAATAAGGGCATGAAGGATCTGTCCCTGAAAAGCTTCTTTCATAGCTTTCTGGATTTCCCAGAACTGGGATTCCAATTCATTAATACCACGAAGAGGTCCCATGAGACCTAGAGAAAAGAGCCATTATGGTCTCTAGCTATGATAACCAGACTGTTTGAGTTACCATTTGGAAGCGGGAATTCTTCATAAACAGCATGAACATTTACTTTGATTTTGTTTGCGGCAGGGATACTAAAAATTGTCCAGAGTGAAATAAAGAGAGAGAGACGAATGGGAAGAAAAAAATGGAGAAGCACAAGGAGCTAATGGACTTATATATACAAGGTTCATGGATAACGAAATGTTAGGCTCTTAATCAAGTGTAGAGAGGGGTGAATGCAGTTAATTCAATCAATTTGACAAAGTTTCAACATAATCAACAGTTTTTATATTAACTTATAAAAACTTATTACAATCGTACTTTCTCAAAAAGGATGAACAAATATTCTTGAGAGCTGCTAGGTTATGCGAAAGATAAAATAATTTCGTAATGCTTATAGTATGAACCTAATTTATGCTTTATATAGAGCACAACTGCCAATGTATAAGGAATCCTATTCTATTAACAACAAGAAAATCTATACAATTGCTTATGAGATAAAGTCCTTCGCCGACTTGAGTTCCTATTTCCTTTTCCTCCTCAAAGATCAATTGATGTGACAAATACTGATTTCATCATCCGTTGACATCATCATCCTGTTGATATTGTTATCCGTCGAATATCAACATCCGTCGATGTCATCATCATCCGTCGATGCTTGTAATCATCATCCGTCGATGCTTGTAATCATCATCCGTCGATGCTTCTAATAGTTTCTTTTTGATATCATCAATTGCTCCTAAATATCTCCCCCAACTTGTTTATTATGGAATTATAGACAAGTTCCAATTGATGCTGTCAAAACTTTCTAAATGCAGAAATCAAGTATTCATATTCAATCTTGCTTCAGTGAATATTAAACTTTACTCTTCATCCTGAACTGCTTCTTTAACTTGAGCAATGTCATAGTTTAATTCTACTTTCTCAGCTCACAATGCTTCAATTAGTCTTTCTTTTTCTTCTTTTCAATAACTTTGGCTTTAGACTCTGAAAACTTTGACTTCTCTCCTATCATCTCTTTTCCTTTAAGATTCAAGTAAACAGTTACTGTAACTTGTGATCTGAGATCTTCTATTTGACTGATTTCCCTTATAACTATACCTCTAGTTGGTCTGTTAGAAGGATCATCTTCATAAAGTACATGAGAAATTACAGCAGTTTCAGCATTTTCCGTCTTCATGAATTTCTTGAAGTCTTCCTCCATTTGCCTTAGTTGTTTTCTTCCAGAGATTGAGAAATTTAACTTGCTTCAGCACCAGCTTCTATCTCCAGAATACCTTGGTCTTGATCATCAACAATTAAATCTCAACTCTTCATTTGTTTCCTCCTTTGTTTATCCTTCTGTCCTCCTTATTACCTTCATCAGAATTTTCAACATCAGTACTTGACAATGACAGTTGTTTGCATTTAGACTCCCCCTTTTTGGCATCATCACCAAACAGTAGAGAAAGAATCAGCTCCATTGAATTCTGTACTTCTGTAAGTTGAGGAGACATTTGATCTTGTTTAGCTTCCAATCTAGCTTGACTGGCTTCAATTGAAATTTGTCTGGAAACTATTTGTGAAACTTGTTTCTGAATTTTTTGATGAATATTCAGCTTTGAAGCAATCAAAGATTCTTTAATCTGATTGATTTGAGTAGTAATTGCTTCATGAGCTGTGTATAAGGATCTGACAACTAAAGTTGATGATTTCAGATGATTCAGCATATCAGGATTGTAATCTTCTGTTCTGTTGTTTCCAGATGTGCAACAGCTCGTGTTCTGGAAATATGATATGTATTATCTTTCCAATGAACATTCCAGAGATTATCAGAATAATCCTTTTCTTTTGTAGCATCTAACTCTTTCAGTTTCTGTTGTCTCACATGCATAGGCATATCTTCAGGGAAGAATAGATCATCTTTAGGATCTATAATAGTATTGGAAACATTAGCTTCTTCTCCACCATTAAATTCTTCAACGATAACCGGATTTTGCACTAATTGCTGAACTTTATCACCAGTTTCAGCATAAGATTTGAATGAGAAATTGGTGCAATATATGATCCAGTAGTTTCAGAAACTTCCACACCTTCAGCAGTTATCTCCGCATCTTCAAGTATTGTATTTAAATAAATTGGAGCTTCAATATTTTCTTCCAGAACTCCAGTTCCTGTAACATGTTGTGGTAATTCTGAAATGGATGATAGTTTATGAATGGACTGTTGTGTTACTACATCTTCAGCAACAACGGGGATGTCCTCCGATGATGGTAGAGTAGAGTAAATGGATTATTTTTCAACAAAAATAGGGATTGTCTCACGTGGTGGAATAGTAGAATGTATGGACTGCAAGAATGTATCAGTACTTAGACTTGCAGGGAGATTAATAGCCTTTGATACATCAGAGTTTTCCTGAGATTCAACAGTCCGTTGTTCAACATATGTTCCTTTAGTACTCCGAGCTTCTACAAACATATAGCAAATAAAACTTAATCTCTCTATTCTTTTACAATAGTCTCACTACTCCTCACACCATACATCCCATGACTTTCAATAGTCAGAGCTTCCTCACAAGGATTACTAAGTCATATCTCTCATCTACCTCTCCTTTTGCCAAGAAGCCTCCTGCCTCTCTTAAATTCTGTTTTTCTCTCAATCTTTTCACACATCTCACAAAAAGGCTCAGAAAGATTGTCCTACATAATTAAGAGGTGGTTAAAGAAGGGTGATATGTGGTCATACAACTAGAGGTAGTCCTTAAATAAGGTCTAGTAGTACTCATGCCAACATGATTTATATTTTGAAAAATATACTATAAATGCTGAAAGAACTAAATCAGTATTTAAAATAAATGCTGATAAAGTAATACCAGTATTTATAGCTTGTGAATCCACAATTAGGCTCACAGTAGATATTGTTGGTTATGACCGTTGTTATTCATCAATAATGAGAACCTCCATTTAAATTAAAGAGGATTGAATCAGGTTACTGTCATGTACCATGATCTCAAACCTTTGTTCTTCTTGCAAGGAACTAAACCTGAATGTGTTTATTGAAAGTTATCACAGAGTCTTCAGTAAAACCTGATGAAACCTCTGTGTCTCTGTTAGTATCATTAAGATCTATCTCAGCAAAGAGTATTTAACCAACTTAATGTTGTTTTTGAGTTGTGAACATAATTCAAGAATTATGCCACTTGATTTTTGGCAACATTTGAGAAAAGAATTCAAGTGTTTCAGTTATGAGAAGAAATTTAAGATATAAGATATGTGAAATTTGAGATTGAGTGTGGACAACTTTCTTGATCAGAAAAAGAAAGTTTCAATAGATTTTGAATTGTAAGCAATACTCAAAGATTATAATTCTGAATGATCAAGAATTAAATCTTCCTTAAATTTTCCTCTTTAACAACATTTACTTCCTGTAATGCTCAATTTGTACTGAAGTGATCACATGAACTTAAACAGAGATTAGTTTATTCACATGCACTATTATAAACATTCGAAGTTTAGCATGCAGTACTGATTTGAATTTAACATTTAAAAACATTCAAGCACATATAAGAAAGTAAACAAATAATCACTTAGAAGGCAAAGAAGCTTAAAGATTTTCATTAATTATGAAGAAGATGAATACAAGACAGAATCATAAAATAATCCTAACACAAGCTAGAACTATTCCTAAAAACTATCCCATCTTCAGCTTCTTTAAAGCTTCTTGCTTCTTCATGGTTCGGTGGTGATAGATTCTACTCATTGTGCCTGCAAGAGAGATGATATTCTCTTGCAGTTCGAGAGCTTCAATTCTCTACTGCTTAGCCTCTTTTGCTAAGCGCTCATCTTTAAGAGTCATTTCTAACTGAAACAACTGGAGATCCAGTTGTTGATCACTAGACAACTTCTCAAAGACTGATGATGGAACATCATAAGGACCAAAAATTTGATCGTTAATCTTAACTCTATGTCCCCAGGGGTCATAATAGACACGACCGTCTTCGAACTTGAAAACTGGATAGTAAATTCCAGCAATATTGCGAGTATTAAACAAACGTTGAGCCATGAACATTTGAGAAGATGAGGAGTTGTGTTCAAGAAGTCTTGAAAAATGAGTAAAAGAGCAGTAAGAAGTTTTGAGAGTGGAGGGTTGTACTTATAGAAAAGAAAGTAGAAACTGAAGAGACTCTTTGATTGACTATGCAATAATTAGACATAATGAGTATACACGATTACGCATATCTAGTAAACAAAAAATAATCTCTCTCTTTAGATTCATATTCCCAATGTAAATACTCAAATATTACAAAATACTTGCATCAGTAGCTAACCCATTTAAGCAATTAAAAGATATTCCACTATCTCACTGTAGAATTAAAAATACTGCTTAATAATTTATTTCAAACAAGTTCAAAATAATCAATAAAGTATAATAATCAAACAAGTCTTGATCATTACTAGCATTTTAATTATAATTATCAGGATTTATTAACTACTGACATAAACTATCAGTCAAAACAAGTTTAACTAATAACAAAATATGTAAGCATAATCAGTAGTTCAATATGCAATTTTCACATAAGATCATTTAGCACAATTTGCATATTATCATGGCATCAAGCATTTAGCATAAGAATCAGTATCTAGCAAGTACTTACAAATAATAAGATACCATGCTTCAAAAATATGAACAGACTTAATTATCAGAGTTTGAGAATTATCCTGAAATCGTTCCCAATTCATTCACCAATCTTGTGAATGTAGCTTCACAAAGAGGCTTGGTGAATATATCTGCTACTTGCTGATCTGTTGGAACAAAGACCAATTCTACTGTACCAGCTTCCACATGTTCCCTTATGAAATGGTATATGATACTGATGTGCTTAGTTATTGAATGTTGCACTGGATTTCCTGTCATTGTAATAGCACTTTGATTATCAAAATATATAGGAACAGAAGAATAGTCTAACCCATAATCCAGTAGTTGATTCTTCATCCATAGAATTTGAGCACAACAGCTTCCTGCAACAATGTATTCTGCTTCTACATTTGAAGTGGAAATTGACTTTTGTTTCTTGCTGTACCAAGAAACCAATCTGCCTCCAAGAAATTGGCAGCTTCCAAAAGTTCTTTTCCTGTCTATTTTGCATCATGCAAAATCAGCATCTGAATATCCAATTAGCTTAAACTCTGAATCTATAGGATACCATAATCCCAGATTCATGGTGCCTTTGAGATACTTAAAAATTCTTTTCACGACTAATAGATGATGTTCTCCAGGGTCAGCTTGGAACCTTGCACAGAGACAGGTAGCATACATGATATCAGGTCTACTAGTAGTCAGATATAGAATTGAGTCAATCATACCTCTGTAGTTAGTTATATCTACTGAAGAACCAACATTTAAATCTAACTTATTAGTGGTGGCCATAGGAGTTGATGCAGTTGAGCAGTCTTGTATTCCAAATCTTTTTAGTAAATTCCTGGTGTATTTGGATTGATTTATGAAGATTCCTTCATTAGTCTGTTTGACTTGTAACCCCAGAAAGTAACTCAATTCTCCCATCATACTCATCAGATACCTGGACTGCATTAGCTTTGCAAATCTCTCACAAAGTTTATCATTAGTAGATCCAAAATTGATATCATCAACATATATCTGTACTAATAACAAGTCCTTACCATGGTATTTATAAAAGAGAGTTCTATCAATTGTACCTCTTGTGAAACCACTCTCTAGCAGAAACAGAGCAAGTGTTTCATACCAGGCCCTTGGAGCTTGCTTCAATCCATAGAGTGCTTTATCCGGTAAGTAGACATGATCTGGATACCTTGGATCAATGAACCCTGGAGGCTGTTCAACATAAACTTCCTCTTCGAGTTCTCCATTTAAGAATGCACTTTTCACATCCATTTGGAACACCTTTAACTTCTTGTGAGCAACATAGGAAAGAAAGATTCTTATTGCCTCTAGCCTTGCAACTGGAGCAAATATCTCATCATATTCAATGCCTTCTTGGTGTGAGTAACCCTTTGCAACCAGTCTTGCTTTGTTCCTTGTAACAATGCCCTCACTGCCAGTTTTGTTTCTGAACACCCACTTTGTGCCAACTACAGATCTACTCTTTGGTCTTGGCATATGAGTCCAGACTTTGTTCCTTTCGAATTTATTAAGCTCTTCTTGCATTGATGTAACCCAATCATCATCTTGTAGAGCTTCTTCAACCTTTTTAGTTTCAGTTTGAGATAGAAAAAAATGGTAGAGATATTCATTTTGAGTGGTTTTCCTTGTTCTTACACCACTGTCAGGGTTTCCAATGATTAAGTCAGGTGTGTGTGACTTAGACCATTTTCTTGTAGATGGAAGTTGACTCCTGGAAGATGAACCTCCCCCTTGATCCATGAATTCTCTATTATTCTTTGAGTAGTACCACTTTTGTTTCCAGATGCCCCCCTGAATTAGTGTTCCCGTGGTTATCAGTATTTGACTCATCATAATTTAAGGAAGATGAGTCTGATAATCTTTCTACTGATGTCTCTTGAGATGAATCACTTGTTGTAGTCTCTGGATTTAAGTTCTGTTGCTCCCCCTCAACATATGCTTCAGTGTTAGAAGAATTTCCACTATTCTGTGAAATCTCAGAGCTTTAAGTGATATCAGGACTTACTGTATCAGAGTCAAGATTTAAAAGTTTAGCATAAGGTACTTCATTTTCAAATCTCAACTTTTCATGGTCATCTGCATCTTCTAGACCTGTTATCTTTTTGTCATCAAAAGATATATGTATAGATTCCATAACTGTTCTTGTTCTCATATTGTAAACTCTGAAGGCTTTTATAATCAACGGACAACCTACAAATATTCCTTCATCAGCTTTCAGATCAAACTTGGTTAGCTGCTCCGGATGAGTTTTGAGAACAAAACACTTACAACCAAAAATATGAAAGAACTTCAAATTTGGCGTCTGTCTCTTCACCATCTCAAATGGTGTTTTACCATGCTTGTTGATCAATATTGCATTTTGTGTAAAGCAAGCAGTTTGCACAGCCACAACCCAGAAGTAGGTAGGCAATCTTGCTTCCTCTAGCATGGTTCTCGCAGCTTCTATTAGATTTCTATTCTTTCTTTCAACAACTCCATTTTGTTGTGGAGTTCCAGGAGTAGAAAACTTTTATTTTATCCCCTTGAGTCTATAGAACTCTTCCATAGAGCTATTTTTAAATTCAGTTCCATTATCACTTCTGATGATCTTCACTTTGTATGTTGATCCTTTCTCCATCTCCCTCACATGATCAAGAAGAATGGATGGAGATTCATCCTTGGTGTACAGAAAATACACCCATGTGTATCTTGTGTATTAATCAACAATTACGAGTGCATACCTCTTCATGGAAATAGATATAACATTCACTGGACCAAAGAGATCAACATGAAGTAGATGATATTGTTCAAGAATTGAGGATTCAGTTTTACTCTTGAAAGAAGTTCTCCTTTGCTTGACTTTCTGGCATGAATCACATAAGCCCTCAGGAGTAACACTGTACTGGGAAATCCTCTTACAAGATCTTTCCTCACAAGTTCATTGATATTGTTAAAGTTCAGGTGAGAAAGTCTTTTATGTTAGTTCCAACTGTCTTCCACAGATGCTCTACTCAGACAAACTTTTGAATTATCAAAACTTGTGGAGACCCTGGCTTCATACAAACTACCATGTCTTATACCAGTCAATGTGATCTTGCCATCAGACTTACTGACAATTTCACAATGCTCCTTGTAAAAGTTGACATGGTAACCTCTGTCACAGATTTGACTCACACTAATCAGATTATGCTTGAATCCTGCAACTAGAGCTACATTTTCAATGATGACATTCCCAACTTTGATTTTGCTATATCCTAAGATTTTTCCTAAGTTTCCATCTCCATAAGAAACGCTTGAGCCAGCCTTCTCCTCAAATTCTAATAGCAGGGATTTATAACCAGTCATATGCCCTGAGCGTCCACTGTCCAGGACTAGAGCATTCCTTCTATCACCCTACAATCAATAATTTGAATCAGTTAGTGTTTTTAAGGACCCATACTTGCTTGGATTCTTTGGCCTTTTTAAGTTTGTTAACATATGCAGCATAAGACTTTTTATCAGAATTTATGTTAACATCCTTATTATTAGTATTTATACATGCAAAATCAGATTTTGCTTTAATTAAAGAGGGTTTCAGTTTATAATAATCATAATACAAACTGTGATACTCTTTACATGTATAAATAGAATGCCAAACACTTCCACAATGAAAACAAAGATTTTGTGGTTTATATTTAACTGTTTTATTCCTAAACTCTGATTTGAAAGAAACAGTATTTATCATTTTATTCTTCTTGCAAGAATTAACAAGATGATTAGTGCTACCACAGTTTGAACAGGTCTTTCTAGGTGCATTAGGTGGGGATACATAATTTTCAGTCTTACTAACACCTACCTTGCCATTCATATTCTTTCTGTACCTTTTCCTCTTGTCTTTCATGTGTAGATCCTTCAGCTTATGCTTAAGCTGTTTATGAGTCATTGAACCAATATTTACTGAGTTTGTGTGAACTTGTTCACTCTTTTCAGTAATTAAGTTTGATCTAGGTGTTGAGGTAGTACCTTCCTCATGAATTGACTTAACAGAACTAGCACTAGGATTAAACTTAATGGTCTTTATTTGAACCTTGTTCAATTTGACCTTGCTATCAGTTCTTATTGGTTCTGTTGTCTCAGTTTCTTTTCCACTTTCCTTATCAGAATTAGTTCTAGATGAGTATCCTAATCCTGATCCCCAACAACCATTCTCTAATATTTCCTGAGTTAATTTTCCTGAGTTAATCCAAAGTTTAATGACTTCTCTTTCTTTAGCTAGCTCATTTTCTAGATAAGCATGTTTTTCTAACAATTTTTCTTTAACATAAACAACATTATCTCTTTCTTTTTGAATTTCTAGCATGGAAAGCAACTCAGTTTCTAGGTAATCATTCATTTTCTTTAACACAGAGTTTTCACTCTTAATTCTATATTCTCTAAGGTTTGATCCTTAAAACTAACATGCAGAGACTTAAGAAATAATCTTAACTCATAGATATCATCAGTATCAAAAGCAAGAGTAGACTGAGGTACCTTTAATTCAGCATTGTCATTCTCAGCATCAGCTTTTGCCATGAGAGCATAATTAACTCCATCATCTGAATCTGATGAATCATCCCAATTTCTCTTCCTTGAGATCAAGGCTTGTTTCTTCTCAGCTCTGGGTTTTCTGCAGTCAGCTGCAAAGTGTCCAATTCCATCACAGTTGTAACATCTCTCTTTTGACTTGTCAAGTTTTCCAGATCCTGATTCCTTATTTCTCTTATTGTTCCTCTTATCAGAGTTTGAGGAACTGAAATCTTTTCTGGAAAATCTTCTCCCTTTTCTAAAGTTCTTGTAGACCATCTTCTTGAAGCTTTTAACCAGTAGGGAAGCCATTTGTTCCATATCTTCATTGTTGTTATGATCACTGTCAGTGTCTGATTCAATATCAGGATTTGAGTTATCATCAGAATTTGATGATTCAGTATCTAAATTAGCAATCATGGCTTTCCTTTTAGAGTAGCTTTTCCTCCTAGCTTTTTCCTCTGGCTTCTCTTCAACTTTGAGTGCAACTGATCTAGCTTTTGATCCTTTCCTCTTGATTATTTGCTCCATCTCTAGTTCATTAGTTTTCAAAATTCCGTAGATCTCATCTAGAGAAGTTTCATCAAGTTCATAGTTATCCCTTATTGATGTGAACTTATAGTCCCACTTTTCAGGGAGAGCAAGTAGGAACTTCAAGTTTGAGTCCTCCAAATCATATTCTTTGTCAACAAGGGATAAGTCATTCAACAACTTCTGAAATCTGTCATAGATCTCAATTAAGGACTCATTGTCCCTTGAGTCAAAGTGCTCATATTCTTGAGTAAGTACTGTCCTCCTATTCTTCTTGATAGCAGTTGTTCCTTGACACTTTACTTCTAAAACATCCCATGTCTCTTTTATTGTCTTACATCCAATGACTCTATTGGACATAACACTATCAAGACTGTTGTGCAGGATGTGTCTGACCTTAGCATCCTTCATGATAGATGAGATATCTTCAGGAGTGTAGTCCTTCCTGCCTTTGTCTATCATCTTCTCTGGTTCTCCTGCAACCGAAACAGATACCTTCATGGCTTGTGAGGACCATCATAGATCCTTTTTAGATATTCAGGATCTGTGGCTTCCAAGCATATGGCCATCCTGACTTTCCAGATTGGATATTCATGTACTTTCAAGATGGGCACCTTGATTGCTTCATACCTACTCATGTTGTTGCTTATCTGTGATGTGGCTGGGGTAGTGGTTTCGGATCCAAATTCTGTGTTTTTTCTTCTCATTTGTCTGACATGGTTGATTAATCTTCAACTATTTGTACGTTAACAGCAAGCTCTGATACCAAATGTTAGGCCTTTAATCAACTGTAGAGGGGGGTAAATACAGTTAATTTAATTAATTCGATAAAGCTTCAACAGAATCAACTATTTTTATATTAATTTATAAAAAATTATTACAATCGTACTCTCTCAAAAAGGATGAACAAATATCCCTGAGAGCTGCTAGGTTATGCGAAAGATATAACAATGTTGCAATGCTTATAACATGAACCTGATCTGTGCTTTATATAGAGCACAACTACCAATGTATAAGGAATCATATTCTATTAACAACAAGGAAACCTATACAATTGTTTCTGAGATAAAGTCCTTCACCGACTTGAGTTCCTATTTCCTTTTCCTCCTCAAAGATCAACTGATGTGACAAATACTAATTTCATCATCCGTTGACATCATCATATGTTGATATTGTTATCCGTCAAATATCAACATCAGTCGATGTTATCATCATCCTTCGATGCTTATAATCATCATCCATCGATGCTTGTAATCATCATCCCTCGATGCTTCTAATCATCCGTCGATGCTTCTAATCATCATCCGTCGATGCTTCCAATAGTTTCTGTTTGATATCATCAATTGCACCTAAATAAAATGTTTATGATGATTAATTCTTGAGACAACAGCCAGCATGCAACTAACAAGAAAGAGAACAAAACCTAATCAAAAGATTGTCATGTGTGACGGCCTCAACCTCGGGGTCAGGAGTTGACGTCACTAAACACAATAACCAAAATATAAATAACAAGATTATTATTAAAATATACTAACTAGACCCCAAACCAAGATCCGATACAGGTTCAAGTATAATTCAGATTCTCATTATTACAACCCCTTTATTCAACATCTAACACACACTAACTTTATTCAGCAACTCATCAGACCTCATGGCCTGATACAAACTACCTCAGAGGAGCCGGGTCCAGCAGGGGCGGGAACATGGGTTGGTTTGACTGGTCTTCTAGGCATCTGCGGAATATACATAACAGTTTGCAAGGGTGAGCATAATCGCTCAGCAGTACCAAAATATGAATAACGAAATAAAACAGTAATGTAACATTAATAGGAACAGAGCTGTAATCATAATATCAACATTATGTAATGAAAATCAGAGATAACTGGATATCACTAACTAGCATGCTTCATCAAAACAACATAACAGTGTGCTGTAAAAACACCAGAGTCCAATTTTAGCATGCTAATCACATTTATAAAACCGCTGTATCAACTACTCATGCCCTTACGGGAATCACAAATCCAAATCAGATACGTAGCGGATGTGTGAAGACAGCTGATCAGGCTATCAACACCAGACAGCTCCAACTGCCATCTCATTTACCTGTTACGGAACTCAGAGACTAACTAGGTCTCTGACCTGCTGGACTATTCAGTTATACAGTGCGCACAACCGAATTAGCCTCTTACGCCACCTCAATAGGCCTACTCTGGCCCCAACGTATCCCATATCTGATCGTTTTATCCAGTTTTCAAAATCACTTTTACCTATCTCTTTTCAAAATCAATTCTGTCACAGCACACTATTCAAATCCTCTTTTTATTTTAATCACATTTAGAGATAGGTATTTTTGGAAGTTACTTTTCCCCAAAACAAAATTTTAAACAACATTTTCAAATACAGGGGATACGTAACTTAAAACGTTTCTGTTCCATTACGAAAATAAAACATTTAGCTATTCATATGCACTGAACCATAAAAGAATGGTCAGAGGTACTTGCCTTGCAACGCTTTACAAAACCCTAAGTAGTTTTCACGCTGACTTTAATCCTGGGAAAACTCGATCGGAATCTACAAATACAGAATACCCTAATCAGTTATACCGCCATGCTTGATATCCTCAAATTCTAACAACTCAATCCGATAACCCAACTCATATTATTATTATTATACACATAATCACATAATCACGTAACCAGAATACTATTAGAGGTAACACGTATAATGTAAATACGTACGTTACAAATATATTTTTAAGAAATTTTGGCATCATCTTATTTATTTACAAGACTACGTATCGATTACAATCGACGTCAATAATCCACAACAATCCACATTTTCATTCCATACCAATTCCATATTCACGCACAATCTATTTTCGAAAATATTTTATACGAATCATTTTATTTATTTATAAGATTTAGGACTCAGAACATCGTCATCACCATCCACCGTCCGCTTGGAACGAGTCATCGCGGTACGGCGACAAAATTTATTGGTGCCCGAAATATTCGGGTATCCGAATAAATTCCACCGATTAATTAAAAATAATTTCCCCCACGAATTAATAATATCACGAATTTTACTCAATAATTCCTGCATAAAAAGGAAATGAAATTTCAGAATTATAACAGTAAATCCACTGCACAACTCGGCCTAACAAGGCCTAACAGAAAAATATCAGTACAAGCCCGACAACAAGATCCAATAGCAAGGCCCAACAGGGAAGCCCAGCCACAGAACACCAGAACACGACCAACCAAACAAACGGCCGAACAACCACACACAAACACGCACGGCACAACCCACAAACACAACACAGCACACACACACGCACACATCACACACACATACACATCGCACACACACATAAATTACACACACATATATATACAACAGTATATATATATATACACATAATCCAACAAGACTGATCGGAACCACCAAGCTCACCGAAAAAATCACGGCGGCGGAGAGACCAGAGCAACTGAAAATGGGAACGGAGAAAGACAGGGGAGAACAGCCGAAACAACGCGAGAAAACAGGGAAGAATGATGGGAACAGAGAGGGGAGGGAGAGGCACAGAGAGAGAGAGGGAGAGGAGAGATTTGACTGAGAGAGACGAGAGAGAATTGAGATAGGAGAGGAAGAATAAAAATTATTAAGGAATAAAATGTATACCACTGCTATGCATCTGCCACGTTTCCTGAATTAAGCAGAATATAGACACGTGTCCTGGCTCGTTCGAAAATCAATTCTTTGTCTCGTAATTTACAATTTAACGGACTTAAGTGCACCCGAAAATGAACTCAGAAAATTACGAAAACAATCTCACAATATTACAAATATCCCCAAGTTAATAAAAATATAAGTTTTGAAATTTTACAAACACCTTTTGAGGTGCACTTTGTACCCGCTTTTTAATAAATAACGAAACGACGCGCGCGTGAAACGAATCCCGAAAATTTCCAAAATAATTTTAAAATTCTCATAATATTACAAACTTAATAAAATATAAATTTCATAATTTTTGAAGATTTCCTGAATTAAATATGAATTTTACAAATAAACATACTCAAAAAATCATTTAAAAATAAATAATTAATAAAATATTGATTTCTCAATTTTATAAAGTCCTAAAAATAATTATTGAAATTATAAAATTATAAAACCAATTTTAGAAATAACCCAAGTATTTATGGAATTAAAACCACAATAAGATCACTTTTACAAGCGAAATAAAATCATATAACTCACTAATAAATCACACAACTCAATCCAACATATCAACAGATCATAAATAATTAAATAACAATCAGTAACTGCTGCCAAAACCAAACACACCTTTACTTAATTATCAACTCTTTATTACACTTTTAAATATTAAAGTAAAAAGAAAAATACACGAGTCGTTATATCATGTATATGCATCAACAGTAATTTAACTAGAAGAATTAAAAAGTAATCTCACTTTTGGAATCACAACCAAATACCATAAAGTTTGTTACTTTTTGTCCCCCTTTTAGCCCGCGTGTTAGCCTCTAGGTTACATTCCATAGGCACGTAACTGAACTCACATATAACTGATGGAAAAATTAAAGGATTTAATTTTTGGAAATTAAATCAAGAGAGAGAATTATTTCTAAAGTGTTTAGAAAAAGGATTAATAATTAAAAGGTGTTTTAATTATTAATGAGAATAATAAATGGGATAATAATAATATTATTTATGGGAAAATTTCAGCTGAAAATTTTGCCTATAAATATACTATTATAGACCCTATTTTCATTCTAACCCCAAAACCCAAAAAGTTTGGAAAACCCAATTCTCTCCACCTCCTTCCTCCTCCTTAACATCGTTTTCTTGGTGGATACCGGTGGAGTGCTTCACACTTGAGGAGCAACTGCTAAGGATCTCTGATCGTTGTCTCCGAATTATTTTAAAGGTTAGATTCGATCCCTCGAATTTTTATTCATGATCTGTATGCTTTTATTTGGATTTTATATGTGCGAAAGTTTTTTGCCATGCCTCCGCTGCGATTAAAATCCAACAATGGTATCAGAGCATAGGTTGTATGCATATAGATCTGTGGTAAAAATTTCAGAATTTTATGTGCTTGTATGAATTAATTATGATTTTTACAAGTTATATTATGGATTAATTTTGTCTGATGAGAAATCGTTTCTCAGAATAACTTTGAATGTTGATCTAGGTTCTACAAGTGTTGTAGATCGTCTGGGTATTTTTTTCATAATTTTATGATATATAGATATTTTATTATGAATTTTTGAAATTCTTACAATTAAATTCGTAATTTAATAAGTATAAATATATGTATATATAGTATATATATATGTTTGTATTATGCATCTGCATATGTCTGTGTTGTATGTTGTCTGCTGCTGCACGGAGAAAAAGCAAAGCAAGGTACAGAACTGACAGGCGCGGCGTTCGAGGAAAAAGACGGCGACTGCTGCAAGAAAAAAAAAGGATGTTGCGCATTCCGGGAATGCGTTACACCCTGTGGCGCATTCACGGAATGCGTTACACCTTTTAATTGGTTAAAAGGGTTGTAACGCATCACCGGAATGCGTTATAGGGCTTGTAACGCGTTCCTGTAATGCATTACAGCCCGACTGTCCAGATTAAAATTGATTTTCTGGGAGTTTCGTAACTCCGTTTTGGGTGTGCATACCGTTGGATTCGTTTTTCCGAGACGGATCTAATGGAGTCATCAATTTTAGTTTATATAAAAGTTTTAAACTGTTTATATTTCCGAAAGTGTTTTAAAGCTGTTTTTAACTGTTTTAACTGCTTTTAAATGCTTCATGTGATACATAGATGATGTAACATGCCTACCTTGATGTTTATTTATGTTGATATATGTGATATATGCTTAGTTTATCATGCGATGATAGATTTAGGTGAACTTAAATGAACATAAGGCGTTTGTTAGACAACCTAGTATAATGAAATTGTTTCATAACCTTAATAACAATATTATGAATACAATCATGAGATTCTTGTGTTTGTGAAACACGTAATTGAATATGAATTTTCGATATGAGAGAAAGGATGATTCTGTCAACAACAGATTTCTATCTGTAAGAAAGGGTTATTAAGTGACGCATCTTGACAATGCTCCACCCGATCTGGGAATCATCTGATTATTGATTATTGATTTGAAATATTTAATTTAAAAGGAAGAATTTCTTTATAATATGATTATGATTGTAACGTAATATAATCCCTCTAAAATTAAATAATATCAAGTAGGAATTGGCCAATGACACAACGGGCTTATGTCGGTCATAGCCTTCCAACATGATAGAAAAGTAGTTCTTATTTTTGAATCATTGTCGGTTCGTGCTACAGCCGAGGGCTTTGATTTCGAAATAAGAAATACTTCTCTATTATATAGAGATGTATACATTGAATAAGAATCTAAAGGTCGGTACGTGCCACAGCCGTGGGCCTTTGGGGACTGATTCAACTGTACGGAATATTGGGTTAGACTTGACTTAGAATATTGAATTTGTCGTGCCACAGCCGAGACTCAATTATTCAAGAGGCTAAAGTTTGATTAGGGAATAACATAAGATGTAATTGACAAGAGTTGTCTGCCTATTGAACATTACATGGCGGTTCGTGCTATAGCCGGGGTTGTGTATTGGAATGTAGGATCCCTATTCCCACTAGCATTATGAATGCATAATTTTTCACGTAGGGGGTTGAATAAATTAGGTAAACTAGTGGGAGCCACTTATGAATAAAGACCCGATTCATATAGTGTTTTTAAAATGAAATCGAATATTTGCTAAGTGTTGTTATGTGTTTATCATTTACAGATTTACTTTGTATGTTATGTTTTCTGCACTATCACTCAGGAGCATACTAGATGCTCACAAATTGACTGGTCCTAATTATGCTGACTGGCTTCGAAACTTGAGAATTGTTCTCAGGATTGAGAAGCTGGAATACGTGATTGACTCACCTAAGCCTACTGAACCTGCTAGTGATGCACATAATGATGAACATGTTATGTATCGTAGGTGGATAGATGATGCAAATGTTGCTCAATGCATCATGCTAGCTTCCATGAACATTGAGCTACAGAAGCAACATGAGCATATGGATGCTCACACTATCCTCATGCATCTACAAGAGTTGTATGATGTGGCGGGGAGGACAGCTCGATATGAGATATCGAAGGAGCTGTTCGATTGTAGGATGTCTGAGGGATCATCTGTGAATGACCATGTCCTTAAGATGATCAATTTGATTGAACGTCTTGGACAACTTGGTTTTTCCATGGATGGGGAGCTGAGACAAGACTTGGTCTTGCAATCGCTTCCGAGTTCGTTCTCGCAGTTTGTTGTGAACTTTCACATGAATAAGTTGGATGTCAGCCTGCCTGAACTCCACAACATCTTGAAGACCGCGGAATCGAATTTTCCCCCTAAGAAGAGTTCTGTTCTTCTAATTGGTGAAGGTTCCAATCCTAAGAAAAGGAAGAGGAACCCTTCCAAGAAGAAGAAAGTAGGTGAGAAAACGCCGGTTCCACCAAAAGCTGAAGACCCCAAGAGCAAAATTGTTTGCTTTCACTGTAACAAGGTGGGGCACTGGAAGAGGAACTGCAAGGTTTACCTTGCAAAATTGAAGAAGAAGAAGGGTAGTGAGACTACCGCTTCTGATTCAGGTATATTCATGATAGAAGTGAATATGTCATTAAATCAAATTTCTACTTGGGTATTAGATACCGCCTGTGGTTCTCAAATCTGCAATTTGTTGCAGGGACCAAGGAGAAGTAGGACTCTTGAGGAAGAGAAGGTGATTCTACTGATGGGAAATGGAGCAAGAGTTGCTGCTGAAGATGTAGAATCATTTCATTTACATATGCCTACGGGCAAGAATATTGTTTTAAATAATTGTTATTTTGTTCCCTCGATTGTGAGGAATATTATTCCCATGTTAGACTTGGCTGGATTTTCATTTATTATTGAGAATAATGAATGTTCTATTCTTAGAGATAATATTCTTTATGGACGTGGTACTTTAAATAATGGTCTGTATAAATGTGACATAATTTACTTCAGATTGAACAAACTAATAAAAGAAAAGGGATGATGAAAATCTCACTTCATTGTGGCACTGCAGTCTCCATTTAGTAGACATGGAGAGAGGGCTGCAAATTTGCTAGGAATGGTACACACAGATGTATGTGGACCAATGTCTACGCAAGCCATGGGTGGATTTTCATACTTCATTACTTTCATAGATGATAGATCTGGATTCGGATATGTGTTTGATGAAACACAAGTCTGAGGCCTTTGAAAAGTTCAAAGAATATAAGTATGAAGTGGAGAAACAACCAAACATAGTATTATAACTCTTCGATCAGATCGAGGTGGTGAATACTTTAATGGAGTGTTTCTAGATTATCTCAAAGTAAATGGTATAGTCTCCCAGTGGACTCCTCCAGATTGGTATCTGAAAGGAGAAATCGAACTTTGTTAGACATAGTTCGGTCCATGATGAGCTATGCAAATCTTCCAGTATTCCTATGGGGTTATGCATTGGAAACCTTAGCATATTTACTGAATAAGGTGCTTTCCAAATATGTTCCTCAAACTCCGTATGAGATATGGAAAGAAAGGAAACCGAGTCTTAAACACGTTAAGATTTGGGGATGTCCAGCTTATGTCAAGAAAGTTGACCCAGATAAGCTGGAATATCGATCCGTAAAATATAGTTTTGTGGGATATCCTAAAGAGACTTTAGGGTATTACTTTTACACCGATCATCGGGTGTTTGTCTCCAAACATGCTACCTTCTTGGAAAAGGAGTTTATCCTTGAAGGAAACAGTGGGAGCAAAATTGAACTTGATGAAGTTCAAGAAGCACAAACTACTACAGATCGAGTGGAAACACCTGTTCTGACTGAACAACCTTTTGTGGAACAGCCCATTCATAGATCAGGGAGAGTGTCTCACCAACCTGAGAGGTATTATGGCCTTGTCATTGAGAATGACAATGAGTTGTTGATCATTGATGATGACGACCCTATGACCTATAATGAGGCTATGAGTAGTGTTGACTCAGAGAATTGGCATAGTGCCATGAAATCCGGAATGAAATCTATGTATACGGGATACAAAAGAATGATTAGAGCAGATGGCCAGGTGGAGACCTTTAAGGCCAGGCTTATGGCAAAAGAATTCAAACAAAGGCAATGGATTGACTTTGATGAAACCTTTTACCTGTAGCCCTGTTATAATCAGTTCGGATTTTTCTTGCGATTGCTGCTTACTACGACTATGAGATCTGGCAAATAGCCAGATGGTTTTCTTTCCAAGAGAAATGAAAACCTAGTGTGTAAGCTGCTGCGAACCATATGTGGTTTAAAGCAAGCTTCTCGAAAGATGAAACATTCGTTTTGATGAGACAATCAAAGAGTTTGATTTTATCAAAAATGAAGATGAACCATGCGTCTACAAAAGGGTTAGTGGGAGCGCGGTAACATTTCTTGTATTGTATTGAATTAGAGTTGACACACATAACAACATAGCAGACCCACTCACAAAGCTACTTTATAAAAGTCACTTTGATCGTCATAAAGACAAGATGGGTATTAGATACCAAAGTGATTGGCTTTAGTACAAGTGGGAGATTGAAAGGAATATGTCCTAAGTCCAATCATGTATGAGGATTTAGGAATAACTTTTATGTAATCTGTTTTGATTTCATTGATATTAATAAAAGACTTGTTTTGTTTTTATTACGGGCTCTATCTATTTAAGTGTTTAAATAAGATATACCATAGTTTAGAGTAAAGCTTTTTATGGATTATGATGAGATCATAATAGTGGGACCTAAAAGATAATAACTCTAAACTTAAATAGTTCCTAGTCGTAGGATTACTAACTGGAAATTAATAATCCGCAAAGATCGGTACATACTATGCTTGCTTCATTATGAAGGATGTCTGTTCTCATAGACATTTGTGTGGTGACACTATAGCTAGTATGTAGGTGCTTATTATAGAATAAGTTCACTGAACATGACTCGCACAGCTGAACAACTGATGGAGTTCACTCACGTGTCAGCAGTTGTTCACATAGTGATAGTTGTACAAGTATCCTTAGACTTGAGGTCATCATAGTCATCTTGTGTACACTGAACTATGCTTTGGTTTAGTTCTTAGTCTCCAGGGACAATTATTAGGGCTCTACTGGGTATAGGAATTTGTACACGAAGATAGTGTATGATCAATATAGGATCTACCCCTTCCAGTGAAGGAAGCGAATGTTCAAGACTGATCCACTTATGCTAGTTCAGGAATCTCTGGCCAGAGTGAATGAAATTAGAAAGGAGTTTCTAATTTGCATAGAACTAAGCATAGTAAATGGTAAGCAAGTGATTGAATTAGATAAGCTTGACATGAGATCCATGCCTTGTATTTAATCAGGACATTGTAGGGTAGAAGGAGTTTATTGTACGGTAACTATTCACTGAATAGGTTCTTGGTATTCTAAGCAGTGAATTCATATTATCCGGATAGTCGCGATATGCTGAGAAGTATCCCTCACGATGTAGAATAAATGTGATTAATTAATTAATCATATTTAATAAATTAGAGAATTTATATAAATAATGATAAAATAGTTTTATTATTATTTATTTCTACTACCGGCTTAATATTGAACCTACAGGGTCACACCATAAAAGAGAATGATTTAATGGTGGAGGAATTAATTAATAATGGCTGATAATTATTTATTTATGAAATAAATAATTATTTGGAAAATTTAATAATTGATTAAATAAGATTTAATTGATTATAAATTAATTAAGAAAAGTTCTTAATATTATTAATTAAAGGATTTAATTTTTGGAAATTAAATCAAGAGAGAGAATTATTTCTAAAGTGTTTAGAAAAAGGATTAATAATTAAAAGGTGTTTTAATTATTAATGAGAATAATAAATGGGATAATAATAATATTATTTATGGGAAAATTTCAGCTGAAAATTTTGCCTATAAATATACTATTATAGAATCTATTTTCATTCTAACCCCAAAACCCAAAAAGTTTGGAAAACCCAATTCTCTCCACCTCCTTCCTCCTCCTTAACATCGTTTTCTTGGTGGATACCGGTGGAGTGCTTCACACTTGAGGAGCAACTGCTAAGGATCTCTGATCGTTGTCTCCGAATTATTTTAAAGGTTAGATTCGATCCCTCGAATTTTTATTCATGATCTGTATGCTTTTATTTGGATTTTATATGTGCGAAAGTGTTTTGCCATGCCTCCGCTGCGATTAAAATCCAACACAAAGCAGTTTACAATTAGTAAAGATATTATGTTAGCAGAATAAAAACAACAACCACATCAAAAACAATATTTCAAAACTCACTTAATTTGTATTAATTAAGTTTGTCTTGCTACAAATTCTAAGTTCTTTTTTTTTGAGAGAGTACAAGAAGAATTTAGATCTGTTTGTTACAACTAAAAACAAAGGACCAATGTTTACTTTATAGATTAGTGAACACTGGTTTACACAACATGTAATAAGAAATAATAAACCCTTTTCTAAGCAAACCCTGAATCTTTCTGTTTTAGGCTTAGTAAATCTTTGCACAACCTTGTAAGTCTATGACTTTCCTTTGTCTGTTAATATTGGTCCTTGATCTTGCACTCTTCAAGCTAATTTTGTAGACTTTCCAATCTAAGTGAATAGATCATTTGTTGATTGATAATCTTGAATATTTAACTTGTCTGCATTATTGTATTTGAGCTTCATATCGAGATCTTCAGTTTGTTCTATAGAGAACTGACATCTCGATAAGTATAATGACTTATCGAGATCTCTGAGTTCTTTATAAGTGTTATTGACTTGTCGAGGTCTCTGAGTTCTCTATAAGTAAACTTGACTTGTCGAGGTCTCTAGATCTCTACATGTAGAATTTGACTTGTCGATATCTCTGAGATCTCTACATGCATTTTGACTTATCGATATCTCTGAGATCTTAATAAGAAATAGACTTGTCGATATCTCCAATTTTCACATCTTCATTTAACTTGTCGATAACTCTAAGTTCTCTACATGTAGAAATGACTTATAGATATCTCCAATTTTTACATCTTCATAAGACTTGTCAATATCTCTGATACTTCTCTATAAGCCATTTTGGACTTCTCGATAAGTCATTCTAGAGTTCTCGAATGACTTCTATAACGACTCGTGCATTTCTGTGTTATTTAAATGTGTAATTACTGAATAATTAAATAAATAAACTATGTGTATGGGTTCCGTCAGTTGGTATTATTTTTATTAATATATTCTTAATTACGTGTGACTATTAGGGTTCGAGGATCATTTGTATAACTAGTTGTGGCACTATGTTAATTTGTTTTTATAGTTAAAGGTGATTTTATTCAAAACTTATTTCCATAAATATTTGGTTTGTCTCTAAAATCATTTTTATCATTTTACAATTTTATTATTATTTTTAGGAGTTTATAAAATTTAGAAATCAATATTTTATTGTTTATTTATCTTTAAATGATTTTCTGATTTCATTTAATTGTAAAATGTTGCGTATATGTTGTGTACTTGATGATTTCATGAACAAAACACCTTGGTAGATTTTACTTAGTGAAAATGTAGCACTCGACGGATAAGGATTATAGTCCCGACGGATAACTCATTTTAGTCTCGACGGATGATGACTTATTATCCATCGAGTGAGTAGCTTATGTAACAATAAGTTTGTAGCACATTTCTGCATACACCTTTGTATAGATTCTGTAGTAGCATATAAGTCATGTTGACTTTAACTAGATATGCAGAATAGGTTGATTAATAGTACATAGATGATGTCTTGTAATTCTGCATAAATGAAATGAAGTCAAGTGCCAAATAGCTACCGACGGATGATTAACAAAGCCATCGATGGATGATCAAATGGCTATCAACGGATGATCAATATAGTAGTCGACGGATGATCAACACAGCCATCAACGGATGATCATAAACTCGACGGATGATCATGTACTCAACGGATAAAGAATTCAAATATCTGTTGACAGTGACAACACAGTCACATGCGTCGAGTGTATGCGAATGGAATGTGGTAGCCTATTCAACTGGGTTTTCGAGAACAAAGAAGCATTGCCATTTTCATGCTATTATGAAGATATTCAAAGATGCTGGAATAGAGTAATGAAGTAGCATTGTATTAGACTTGATAGTTTTTGTTTTATTATCTTGTCTTATTACTTTGTAATCTTGGTGATATATAAACCAAGAAGCAACAATAGAATAGTAACTAAGAAACTAAGCAACCAGGAGAGAAACATTTGTAAGCTGTATTCTTAGTTGTTATCATTTTGTAAGCAGCTGTGAGCTTTTTGCACACATAGTTCTCTCGATATATATTATATATCTCTGGTGGAATCATTCAAATCCACCAGAAAGTTTTTAAAGACTCATGTTTTTAATTACTTGTGTTTTGATTCATTTCAAGTAACTATTCCGCATTCTGCTAATCAATTCACACTTATATATATATATTTGAGTTAGAACATTTTTATTCGAGAAAAAGTTTCAAGAATTCCATTCAACCCCCCTTCTGTAATTCTTGTTACATTGTTAAGGGACTAACAATTGGTATCAGAGCAAGCTCTTGAAGAACAAAGAGTTTAAAGATCAAAACAATACAGCAAGATGAACAAGAAGGATGTTGGAGTCAAGATTCCTTTTCTGGATAAAGATAATTACCATCATTGGAAGGTAAAGATGCATCTTTATTTGCTTTCTCAAGATGAGGCCTATGTGGACTTCATAGAAAGAGGCCCTCATGTTCCAATGAGAGCTGCAACGGGAAATGAGCCATCTGTCCCCAAGCCAAGACATGAATGGTCTGATCCTGATATTGAACAAGTCAGGAAGGATAAAAAGGCCATAAATATCATGTTTAATGGAGTTGATGGTGATATGTTTGACAACATTATCAACTGCAAAACTGCCAAGGATGTTTGGGATACAATACAAATCATTTGTGATGGCACTGAGCAAGTTAGAGAAAACAAGATACAGCTACTGATTCAGCAATATAAGCATTTTCATAATGAAGAAAGTGAGTCTCTCACTGATATTTTTAGTAGGATTCAAAAACTGCTAAATGCTCTAAAGTTGCATGGAAGGGTCTATTAGACAAAAGACTCCAATCTGAAATTCCTTATATCTCTTCCAAAGGAATGGAAACCAATGACAGTCTCATTAAGAAACTCACAAGATTATAAGGAGTTTACTTTGGAGAGACTGTATGGCATCCTGAAAACTTATGGGCTTGAAATAGAGCAAGATGAGAGGATGGAGAGAGGAAAGAAGAAAGGTGGGTCCATTGCACTAGTTGCTGAGTCAGAGAAAGAGAAGTTGATGAAGATGGAAGTTGTTGAGTCAACTTCAAGGGTCTTTGAAAGCAAGGGCAAGGGGCTTGCAGTAGAAAGTGAAGATTCTTTGAGCCAAGATGACATGGAAGACATTGATGAACATTTAGCATTTCTTTCCAGAAGATTTTCCAAGCTCAAGTTCAAAAAGACCTTTGGAGCAGCCAAGCCAAATAAAAACATGGTGGATAAATCAAAATTCAAATGTTTCAAATGTGGCTTGGCAGGGCACTTTTCCAGTGAGTGTAGGAAGTCAGATTACAGTACAAAAAAGTTTGAGCATGTGGATTATAAGCAAAAATACTTTGATCTGCTCAAACAAAAGGAAAGGGCTTTCATTACACAAGAAAACGACGGGGCATCAGATGGTCTGGATGAAGATGAAGATGTCAGCTATGTCAATCTAGCCCTAATGGCCAAGTTTGATGAAACAGAAATAAGCTCTTCAAGTAATCAGGTAATTACTACAAACCTTGCATATTTATCTAAAGCTGGGTGTAATGATGCTATAAATGACATGTCTACAGAGTTATATCATTTGCGTGTTACACTTAAGTCTCTTACTAAAGATAATGCTAAAATCAAAGAAAACAATTTGCTTTTGAGTGAGAGAAATAATGTGCTAGAGTCTCAGTTCATTGATTTTGAAAAATTAAGAATTGAGTGTAAGATTTCCAAGGAGGAAATAACTGAGTCCTTGAAGAAAGAAGAAATTTTGAAGAAGCAGCTCGAGCGTGAACATGAGGTGATTAAGGCATGGAAAACATCTAGAGATGTCCATGCTCAAATTACCAAAGTTCAAGGAATCGAGTCATTCTGTGATGCAGCCTGGAAAAAGAACAAGGAGAAACTAGAACCAAATTTGGTGGATGGAGTGCTAACAGATGTAGACTCGACGGATGATGAGGATCATCCGCCGGATAACAAAAAGGGTTATCCGTCGACTGATGAAAATCCTCATCCGTCGCTATAAGCAAGTCTATCAGTAAAGCCAAACTTGTTAAGCTGAATGAAAAGTATGGATCTGTTTCCAAGAACTTTGTTTCAGGAGAATCGAGTCAAGTTAAGAAAGGGAAAAAGGCTAATGTTGGTCACATGACTGTCAAACAGTTAAGTGACAGACTTGAAAAGATTGAGGTGAAAACAGAGGTTAAAAAGAAAAATAATAGAAATGGTAAAGTAGGGATTAACAAACACAATAACTACACACCTGATAAATATGCTCCTAGAAAAATTTGTGTCAAGTGTGGTAGTGTAAATCATTTGTCTGTTAATTGCAAATCTGCCATGCCTACTTCCATGTCTGTGCCACCTCACTTTCTTAACATGAATGTCATGCCTCCCATGCCTATGAATGCTATGTCTATACATAATTTAAATGCACAGTTTGCTAATATGCCATTTGCACCTAATCCCTATTATGTTGTATTTAGTATGCCACAAATGTCATTTAGCATGCCGTACTGGAATAACATGTTCACTAATAGCATGACATTCCCTGTTGATTATAATATGCATGATAATTCTGTTGCAATGAATGGTTTTAAAGGCCCAACTCAAATGACCAAGGATGAATCTGATATCCCCAAGTCAAATGAGATAAAGCCTAAGAAATGAAAAAACAAAGCTAACAAGCCAGGACCCAAGGAAACTTGGGTACCAAAATCAACTTGATTTGATTTTGATGTGTGCAGGGAAACAAAAAGAATCTTTGGTACTTGGATAGTGGTTGTTCAAGACACATGACTGGTGATTCTACCCTGCTCACAGAGTTCAAGGAGAGAGCTGGCCCAAGTATTACTTTTGGAGATGACAGCAAGGGTTATACTGTGGGATATGGCTTGATTTCAAAGGACAATGTCATCATTGAGGAAGTTACCTTAGTGGATGGTCTCAAACACAACTTGTTGAGTATCAGCCAGCTTTGTGATAAAGGCAATGTAATAACCCCAATTTTTGGAAATTTTTTGAAACCCTTATGAATAGTGTTTTTGCTGAATGAGAAAACTTTTCATGCCACACTAGGTAGGGGTTCTTTTATGGATATTCTGAGATTTTATTGGCACTCTATATGGTATATAAGTGTATGTAAAGATCGTCAGAATCCAATTCCGAACACTTTGATTTTTCCCGGAAATCCACTAGATACGGAAAGAATTGAGTATAAGGTAACATGATAAAAATGATTTAAATTAAAGGATTATAAGAGAGGATCATAAAAGGAATACAATATATTGAGAAAGGTTAAGGGAACCTAAGTAATAAGATCCCGGGTATGATCCCTCAAACGATAAACGAAAACGAAAGTTAAGCGAACCGTATAACAGATCAGCGGTCATTAGGCAAACAATTAGAAGCTAATCAAAGAGATTAGAAGGGATGATGACATAGCAATGTGACATAAGCATGACATAAGGGGAAGGAGATGTGGTTGATTTAAAACCACACAAAGTCAAGGCTAGAAAGGTAATTAACCAAAAAACAAAATAAAAAGCAACCAACCAAGCCAAAACATCTCATTTTCATCAAAAAACACAAAACCCCCATTTTCTTCATGAAGCTCTCGGCCCCTTTTCTTAAAAAATGAAGATCCAAGCTCCACCACTTACTATTTAGCAAGGTATTTATCTAAGCTTCCCCATGGATAGTTACATACTTCCTATAAGTTTAAGCTTCTAATTCCAAGCCAATCTTTTTCTATAAATCATGGAAGAAGATGGTGAATAGTACTTTCTTGAAATTAATTTTTGTGTTCTTGATTTCTTTGAAAGAACAAGCTTGTAGGAGGTTAGATTAAGGCTTCCATGGGCATTTCAAGGATCTTTCATGGATTAAAAGCTCCAAGGAAGGTATAAACTCCAAACCCTAGCTTTAGTTTTGAGTAATTAGGAATGAATATGATTGATATAGCATATGTGAAGCATGATGCTTGATTGTTTAAAGTTTGGTTGAGTTTGTAGAGATTAGTTGGTTTTGTGGTATTTTTGGGGTTGTAAATCTTGATAATTAGTTAAGGAACCTAAGTAAAGCTTTTAGTTCATATTTGAGGGTAGTATAAAGTTGATAATATTGAGTTGTTGGGGCTGTTGGAGTGTATTTTGGATGGATGTTGGTTGTATGATTGATTTGGGGTTGATTGGTGGTTGTTTTGGAATGGTTTAAATTTGGGAAATCGCGTAAACATAGCCGTCGTAATGCCCAATTTACCGTAGACTGTTTTTGTTCTTAACATCAGAACCCTTAAACTCACTGCTAGGTTTTGACCATTGCCATGTTTAGATAGTTCATGTTACGAGCTTCGTTTTGATATGTGGTTCGTTTGATTCCGATGAACGGTTTAGGAGAAACGGCTGTTTTAAGTAACGACGTTTCGCGAACGAACCCTTACCCCTCGCCTTACTTTGAAACATAGGTTAAAGACCTTAAAGGACTAATTGAAGTATGAAACATGTATGTAAGGTGTAATAGGCAGTTGGTAAGACACTTGCGAAAGAATCGCCTTAAAACTCATAATGGTTAATTTATTAAAAATGGTGGAGCCGAGGGTACTCGAGTGACTTAAGAGAATCAGTAAGCGCAAAACGAGCGTTAGAGACTGAGTTGGTTAGAGTATAGATTTACAAGTGACTTTGGTTTAATTCAAACTTACTTGTTGCTTATAGGTTACCAGACTCGTCCCGAGCCATTCGTAACCCCCAGTCGCTCAGGCAAGTTTTCTACCCGTTATACTGTTGTTGTGATGTATATGTGTATATGCATGATCTTGCGATAAATGCATATTTGTTATTAGCAAATTCTTGCGATATATTGTAGCATGTGATATGGTATATATGCATGCCTGTTTCATATTCTTGGATTATATATCTGTTGGTTAAAATGCTTGCAGTTGCATAATACCTATGCTAGAGATAAGCGGTATTTGAATTTACCCTTAGTATAGGGGATCAAAAGGTGAACATATTTCTAAACCGGGAGTCGATGTTCCCGAGTATAATATATATATTTTTATATATATATGGTTATAGTTTTCAAAACTATTAATCGAATAAGGTTTATTCGATAACTTTAACTTTATATTATTATTGAATATTATTTCGAATATTCATCCGAGGACTTATGACTCCTTTATTTTATTATTGAATATTATTTCGAATATTCATCTGAGGACTTATGACTCCTTTATTTTATTATTGAATATTATTTTGAATATTCATTCGAGGGCTTATGACTCAGTTTATATTATTTAATGATTATTAATTGGATAGTCATTTGAGGATGTATTGACTCCTTTATTGTATTTAATGAATATTATTTATAATATTCATTCGAGGTATTATGACTCCGCTTATTATTTAATAATATTCTTTATTTTATTAAAGAATAATGTTTCGATAATCAAACTTATTTTTGATTATTCAAATAAAGATAGTACTTTCGTATAAGTATATCTTTGGTTATTTAATACTCATTTCAAGTATAAGTTTTAAAACTTCTACTTCAATTATTTTTATAAAGATTATTCTTTATGGGAATATTATTTAAATAATAATATTCAGATATTTTCTAATATATTGAGACTGATTTATTTCATTAAATCAGAATTACTCCAAACACTCTTTAAAGTGTTTTCGAGTCTTCAAAATGATTTTTAAAAGTTAGAGCGGATCCCAAAACTCATTTTTATATTTAAGATCTTCCTTTTAAAGGGGATTTAAATACTCGTTCAAAACTTAAGGGATCCGGCTCAGTGGTGTATTTTACATTCGCAACGAGGTTGCTGTTTTGAGAAAATATCTTGATTACTTGCCCATCGTTCGGGAAGTAAGTTCATCTATTTGAGTCGGCATAAGCAACATGGGCTCAGTGGGCGTCCATGAAAGTGTAAGTGGCTCAGTGGGAGTCCATCAAATGCGTAAGTGGCTGAGTGGCAGTCCAGCATAAGGTCCTATTGCGGCCAGGGTGATGACCAGTGGGGAATTCGTCCATCTACTAGTAGAAAAGGTTACTTATTGGTATCTTTGCCTGATCAGCAAGATATCAGGTTTATGCCAATGTTTTCTCCTTTCCAAATTCATTGGATATTGCAACTCTGTTTATAATTTTCATAACAAAGGTTTTCAAGGAGTGTATGAAATGTATATATATAGGTGTATATATATATCGGGATTTAATGAAGTATCTCATAACTTCATTATTTATAATGATATTCAAAGATTGAATCTATTCAAATCTTGTCTTGTAGTCTCATCTATGTGATGAACTTTTGAACTGATTATAACTTGAACGGTGGTAGTTCAAGTAATATTTGGAAAAGATATAAGTATATTGGGGTATCTTGTAACTTCATATTTTCAACTTATATCTAGTTAATGATTATCTTATGCATATCAAAGATTTTCAGAAAAACGTTGAGACAAGGGTAGATATATGAGATCACCTTGCAACGATATTTTTATACAGTTATAAACTGGAACTCTGTGTATATTATGCATGGAAGAGGACTTCCAAGATTTTGAAAAGTATATATGTATATATACTGAATATTTTGCGACTTCATCGCATTAAGATATCAAACTTGGTTCATTCCTTTTGACCAAGACTTTCATGAGTACTATGAGAAGGCTCATATATTGTTAATCATTATACATATTATTTTGGTGGGCTTGCTGCTCACCCTTGCTTTCTTCTTTCATCACACAATAACAGATAGAAAAGATGAACAGGACCAAGCTCCCGATTCGTAAGCGGTTAGAAAACGTTCCGCAGTCTTCTGGAAGCGTTGATACCGCCGTAGCTGAGGTAGGAGCTACCAATAGGCTAGGTTTTCAACTATTGATGAACCAGACTTATGTATAATATGAATTGTAATAATGGCAAGGAATATGTAAATTTATTCAGAAAACCTTTTAAGGTGTATTGGCAGATAATTGTGGAATAAAATGACTTGTGATTATTTTTTGGATGTTCATCTCTGAGACTATAACGTGTGGTGTGTGTGTTTATTGTGGGGTCACATTACAGAGTAGTTGATTAATTATTAAGATTGGGTGTTATTAAGGGAAATGGAACTCGTGACAACCCGGATCCCCGATCCCGGATTTGGGGGTGTTACAGAAGTGGTATCAGAGCTAAGCGTTATAAACCTCAGAGATGATGTGACGTAAAGATAATAAGTTCACTAAGATAATAAGAACTCTTGCCAAGTTCATAGTCGGGCTACCTAACGTAGTACCGACAGTTAAAACCCTTATGGGAACCCTTATAAATGTAGCGATAGAAGCATAGTTCGTTATCGTATATGGTAGCGGGACACCGAACCCTGAGGTTGAGGAGCAACAACGCGATGATGTTTTATTACTTATTGGAGATCATATTATGGATCCGATAGAGCGTCCTAACGCAGGACCGGATGATGTTGATATTGAGGATGTAACGGTTGAGGATGTTGTCCTAGAAGGGACAGTTGCTGAGGAGGATCCCATGGAGGATCCTGACAAGAATGAATAAAGGACCATTGAGGAATTGATAACCATGGTTAGGGAAACTACCAGAGGTAGGATTGGCCGATCACTACCGGAGGTTCGTTCAAGTTTGTAAAGATAGTAGCCCCTTTAACGCGGCTTACTCGTAAGACTGAGAAGTCCGAATGGACAAAGAAATGCGAGAAAAACTTTTAAGAACCGAAGCAAAGGTTGGTGACGTTCCCTATGTTGGCGTTGCCGGATGGAAAATGAGATTTTGTGAAGTGTAGTGACGCTTCGCATAAGGAATTAGGGTGCTTCTTATACAGCACAACAAGGTAATCGCGTACGCGTCAAGACAATTAAGGGAATATAAAATTCGATATCCCCACCCATGAGCTTGGGCTCGTGGCAATAGTTTTGCCCTAAATATTGGAGGCACTACTTGTATGGAGAGAAGTGCGAGATTCACAAACCATAGGAGCTCTAGTACATTTTTACGCAGAAAGAGCTCAATATGCGCCAAATGAGGTGGTTAGAGCTAATCAAGAATTATGATTGGGAGATTCTTTATCATTCAGGGAAAGCCAATGTGGTGGCTGATGCCCTTAGTAAAAAGGAGAGACTCAAGATAATAATGTCTTTGGGAGAGTTTATAAGAGATTTTGAGAAAATGGAAATAGAAGTGAAGGTAACCGGAGTCGGTACCGAAAAGCTGTTTGAGATTGCAATACAGTTCAAATTATTGGAAAAGAACATATTATGCCAGAAAAAGTGATGAATGAAGGCAGAGAGTCAATGACTGGAGAAGAGATCCATACCGAGAAAGATGATAAGAGGATAGTGAGGTGTTCCTACAGAAATTGGGTTCCAAAAGTTCAAGAGCTTAAGGATGAGATCTTAGATGAAAGCTAGTTTGAGGAATAAAATATAGAGCAAACCCTGAACGTGATAGTCAGGGAGGTCGCCATCAAGATAGAAGGAACCCATAACATAATGAAGTGGAAAATGAGGATTTTAACGTATAAGATAACCCCAAGTATGGGAGAAGGATGAAATATTTCATATTAAGGAAACAGAAAGTCGAGTAAGGAAAGGAGACCCGAGATGGTACCCCTATACGACAATTCATGGACTTGTCTAAAGAGAACTTAGACTATTATCCCCAACCACCACCCTGAGGAGACAGTGTAGTGGGAAATTCTTTCAGGACCTTTAAATCGCTAAGCTCTCAGTGTTTCAAGGAACAAGTTGACCCAGTCGAGGCAAGAGCCTGGCTAAAGGAAATATAGGAATCATTTGAGATTCTAAATGATTGATGAACCACAAAAGACTGTTTTTGTCACTTACCCTCCTAAGAGAGAGACCACCCGCTGGTGAAAGGCCAAGGAAGGCACGGAACAAGAGATTATAATAAACTGATTTAAGTTCAGTCAATTGTTTTCGGGAGAGTAATTCCCAAAGATAAGGAGATAGTGTAAAAGCTTTAGAGCCAGAACAAAGGCAGACGAGTATGATGAATTATGAATCTAAGTTGTAAAAGTTGTCAAGATTCATTCTGAGGACACGAATCCAGAATGACGGGATGTATGAAATCAATGCTTATGTTGTGTTGGTTCATGAAATAATGATAAGAGAAAGGAAAATAAAAAAAAAGGAAACTGAAGTGGAAAGGAATATAAAGGCAAGAGAGTTTGAGGAATGATAAGGGAGTTGGGTATGAGGAAACCCTAAAGACTCGTGGTAATAGAAATAGAAAAGTATGTGATCGTCAGGATGAGGGTGATTCACCATGAGTTAAATTGATGGTTGAAGGTATAAGAGATACATATGTTTTATCCCCTGTAAGTTGGGAGGATTCGAGGAAACCTTGAGATAATTCGAAGGATAAATAATGAGACGCAGATAGACTGAGGAGACAAGGAAGTAAGAAATTAGGAAAATTGGATGAAGGAAGTGACCTTCAAGAATGTGAAGTGTAAGACCGGTGGCTTGATAACCAGAAAGGGAGACGCCCGGTATGAAAGACATCCCAACATTGAGATGACTGTTGAGATAAACAACAAAAGTAAATACGGAATTATTAAGAAGAAGTTCACGTGAACACGACCAATATCTTCCAGAACATCCATGTTATCATTACCAAATCAGGAAAGAAAAGCGGATGACCATTGTTATCTTTTGGAGGCCATGTGGATTGACCTCAGTTTGAATAAGGATGCTATTGTGAAATTAGGCATATACTATCGAGGTGGGAATGATTGAATAAGATACCCTTATCAGGGATATATGACTTGATTTATCCATGGAAGGATGCATGTACCTTTTAAAGGTGGAATTAAGGATAGAACATCGGTAACTTAAAATGAATCCTCGGGGAATGCATAAAGGTTGGAATTTCACCCTTAATAGGGATAGTGTGAGTTTTGACAGTATGAATTGGAAAGGATTAAGGTAATAACAACCTTTAAGAATCAGTGGAGAAATTTTTCAGAAGTATATAGACAATGATTCTGGTATTAATAAATGGTATCTTGATATGCCCTGTATCTAGGGAATACAGGAGGAACGATTCGAGGATAACCTTGGAGGTTTTACAAGGAGAAAGGTAATATTCAAAATTCTCAAGAATAAAAACGTTGATAAAGGAAATATGACGTAATTATAATGATGCCAAGTGGGGCACGTGTTAAACCACGAGAAAGTATGGATCGAACCAGTAAAGGTCGAAATTGTTCAGGGCAATTAGGGCCTAGGATAAAAGATGTTATAATTATGATTGAGAGTCAGTCATGACAGTGATTAACCTCTAAAGACTGAGGCAATAACTTATGGAAAAATGGTAAAAAAATTTTACTCATCAGATTTTAAGGAAAACATCTTCACATAAGCTGTGATTGAAATAAGGTAGAAAATTTATTTGGAGGTGGTTAAAATGACATTGACTGTAAGGAAATTTTACTATCAGGAAAGGCCAAAGAGGTGGCCGACACTTTAAAGGTAAGAGGATAATTATAGGCGCTTTTGCCAAAGGAATACAGTGATGATGGTTAAAGCTATGCAGGTTGTATTATGGTTTGGAAGATTGACATTCCTTCTGATGACTGTGCAATACCCAACCGTAATAGTAGTTGGTAAAGGTTTAATTCGTGTAATCGCCATGAGCGGGCTATCTATCTCAGAAGATACTATCTTGAGAATACTCCAGGACTATGTTTCGAAAAAGACTAAACAAACCTTTGAGTTAAGTCTTCTATTTAAGGCATATGATTAAGAGTGGTATTCACCTGCTATCGTTGCTTTGACTGAAACTCTTCTGCAATTTTATCTGCTTCATGTCATGTAAGTACGTCAAGTTCAGGAGTGTTCTTCATGAATCATGAATGGTGATTATGTTAACTCCTTAGAAGGATTCTATACGACATGTATGGACTCCGTATGGTTAGATATTAAGATTTCATGGAAAGTGAATGATGACAGTAGGTCAGTGGTGGACCATAGTAATGCAGCAATGATTCTGCAAGTAATGAGCTGATTACAACCGTTAGAGTTGTATTGGAATGGATGTTGAGGTTGAGTACCACTAATCGGGTCGAGGTAGCGTATAAGTTATCTTTGATAGAAAAACTAGGTCGATTATTTACCTATTGAGTATCCATTCCTTCTTATCAATAGGGAGTCGTGTTACTATATGAGGAAGGTTGCGGTGCAAGCATAGAATTCTAGTAACGATGATGTCTAGAATGAGATCCCAGATTCGATTTTCGATATCGAGGGAGTTTCAAAGGTGATTGTGTATAAGCTCGAGGAAGAGCATGGGTCCATAGAATGATGGACGGAATAGCAAAACATATTTAGGCATGTGAAATACGATGCTATAATACTTGATGTTGATATAATTACATATATATTTTGTTCTCCTATGACAAACCTCTATAGTTCAGAGGTAGGTTCCAAGCCAGATATTTTGTGGCAGTATATTTTTTTTTCATATATACAATTCTCTTCATTTCGTTCTTTTCTCTTCTTTTCATTTCATGTAAGCTGAGAAGAACAACCCTTCCATAAGGGGAGGTATTGCTGAATGACTATCTATCTGTGTGATAGAAGCCTAGTAGGATACCATCTATTGTTTAATTGTTTGTCAAGTACTAAAGGCTGGCCACCTTCTGTACTAACTATGCAATGTAACAAGTGTTCATGATCATAGTGATCTCTCAATAAATTCTTTTACTTCTATATGAAGGACTAAGCTTTCGAAGATAGAAGCAGCTGAAAAAGGAGTAGTAAAGTTGTGGTGGTATGCGGAATGGAAACACATTCGTGATACTAAGGTTGACGAGGTTATTAAAAGGTTATAGAACGCTAACGAGCAAAAGTTTAACCAGTATAATATTAGGAACGGAAGGTAGTAGCGATTAAGAACTGGAAAAGAATGGGTATTGAGAAGCAAAAGCTCTAATGCTAAAAGCTATAATGAGAGTCTGTGCAATAGACTTGAAAGAAATTGGAATGATCACTTAACACGGATTGAGTTTTCTTACGACAATAGATCATATGTCAGTATTGAGATATCGCCTTATGAGATCCTTGAGGGAAGACAATGTCGATCTCTCTTATGTTAGGATGAAGTTGTAGAGCACAAAATGCTCGGACCAGCAGTGGTCCAAAGGACCAAGGATATGATAGATCTAATCAGAGGACGGCTGGTAGTAGCCCAAGATGGACATGATACATATGTTGATTTGACACGAAAGGACAAGGAATAGGAAGTAGGGGATCTAGTGCTGTTATAGGTATTCCCTCGGAAAGGATTGATGAGATTCGGAAAGAAAGGAAAGCTAAGTCCACAATGTGTCGGACCCTTGGAAATATTAAGAAGTATTGGGAGGTTAGCATATGAGCTAGCCTTACCCCAGAACATGTAGAAAGTCATAACGTGTTTCACATATCAATGTTAAGGAAGTGTAATTCGGATGCCAGATAAATAGGGGCATATGAGCGCATAGGCATGCGACCAGACATAACCTATAGGGAGCAACCAGAAAGGGTTATAGATCGAAAAGGAACAAGTGCTTAGGAGAAGGGTTATCAAACTATTCAGAGTTTGATGGAAGGACCACAATGTGGGAAAATTTACTCGAGAGTTAGAAAGTGCAATGCTAAGAGAGTATCCCTATTCATTTTCTAACTGATTCCGGGACGGAATCCTTTTAAGGAGGGGAGACTGTAATAACCCCAATTTTTGGAAAATTTTTGAAACCCTTATGAATAGTGTTTTTGCTGAATGAGAAAACTTTTCATGCCACACTAGGTAGGGATTCTTTTATGGATATTCTGAGATTTTATTGGCACTCTATATGGTATATAAGTGTATGTAAAGATCGTTAGAATCCAATTCCGAACACTTTGATTTTTCCCGGAAATCCACTAGATACGAAAAGAATTGAGTATAAGGTAACATGATAAAAAGGATTTAAATTAAAGGATTATAAGAGAGGATCATAAAAGGAATACAATATATTGAGAAAGGTTAAGGGAACCTAAGTAATAAGATCCCGGGTATGATCCCTCAAACGATAAATGAAAACGAAAGTTAAGCGAACCGTATAACAGATCAGCGGTCATTAGGCAAACAATTAGAAGCTAATCAAAGAGATTAGAAGGGATGATGACATAGCAATGTGACATAAGCATGACATAAGGGGAAGGAGATGTGGTTGATTTAAAACCACACAAAGTCAAGGCTAGAAAGTTAATTAACCAAAAAACAAAACAAAAAGCAACCAACCAAGCCAAAACATCTCATTTTCATCAAAAAACACAAAACCCCCATTTTCTTCATGAAGCTCTCGGCCCCTTTTCTTAAAAAATGTAGATCCAAGCTCCACCACTTACTATTTAGCAAGGTATTTATCTAAGCTTCCCCATGGATAGTTACATACTTCCTATAAGTTTAAGCTTCTAATTCCAAGCCAATCTTTTTCTATAAATCATGGAAGAAGATGGTGAATAGTACTTTCTTGAAATTAATTTTTGTGTTCTTGATTTCTTTGAAAGAACAAGCTTGTAGGAGGTTAGATTAAGGCTTCCATGGGCATTTCAAGGATCTTTCATGGATTAAAAGCTCCAAGGAAGGTATAAACTCCAAACCCTAGCTTTCGTTTTGAGTAATTAGGAATGAAATGATTGATATAGCATATGTGAAGCATGATGCTTGATTGTTTAAAGTTTGGTTGAGTTTGTAGAGATTAGTTGGTTTTGTGGTATTTTTGGGGTTGTAAATCTTGATAATTAGTTATGGAACCTAAGTAAAGCTTTTAGTTCATGTTTGAGGGTAGTATAAAGTTGATAATATTGAGTTGTTGGGGCTGTTGGAGTGTGTTTTGGATGGATGTTGGTTGTATGATTGATTTGGGGTTGATTGGTGGTTGTTTTGGAATGGTTTAAATTTGGGAAATCGCGTAAACATAGCCGTCGTAATGCCCGATTTACCGTAGACTGTTTTTGTTCTTAACATCAGAACCCTTGAACTCACTGATAGGTTTTGACCATTGCCATTTTTAGATAGTTCATGTTACGAGCTTCGTTTTGATATGTGGTTCGTTTGATTCCGATGAACGGTTTAGGAGAAACGGCCGTTTTAAGTAACGACGTTTCGCGAACGAACCCTTACCCCTCGCCTTACTTTGAAACATAGGTTAAAGACCTTAAAGGACTAATTGAAGTATGAAACATTTATGTAAGGTGTAATAGGCAGTTGGTAAGACACTTGCGAAAGAATCGCCTTAAAACTCATAATTGTTAATTTATTAAAAATGGTGGAGCCGAGGGTACTCGAGTGACTTAAGAGAATCAGTAAGCGCAAAACGAGCGTTAGAGTCTGAGTTGGTTAGAGTATAGATTTACAAGTGACTTTGGTTTAATTCCAACTTACTTGTTGCTTATAGGTTACCAGACTCGTCCCGAGCCATTCGTAACCCCCAGTCGCTCACGCAAGTTTTCTACCCGTTATACTGTTGTTGTGATGTATATGTGTATATGCATGATCTTGCGATAAATGCATATTTGTTATTAGCAAATTCTTGCGATATATTGTAGCATGTGATATGGTATATATGCATGCATGTTCATATTCTTGGATTATATATCTGTTGGTTAAAATGCTTGCAGTTGCATAATACCTATGCTAGAGATAAGCGGTATTTGAATTTACCCTTAGTATAGGGGATCAAAAGGTGAACATATTTCTAAACCGGGAGTCGATGTTCCCGAGTATAATATATATATTTTTATATATATATATGGTTATAGTTTTCAAAACTATTAATCGAATAAGGTTTATTCGATAACTTTAACTTTATATTATTATTGAATATTATTTCGAATATTCATCCGAGGACTTATGACTCCTTTATTTTATTATTGAATATTATTTCGAATATTCATCCGAGGACTTATGACTCCTTTATTTTATTATTGAATATTATTTCGAATATTCATTCGAGGGCTTATGACTCAGTTTATATTATTTAATGATTATTAATTGGATAGTCATTTGAGGATGTATTGACTCCTTTATTGTATTTAATGAATATTATTTATAATATTCATTCGAGGTATTATGACTCCGCTTATTATTTAATAATATTCTTTATTTTATTAAAGAATAATGTTTCGATAATCAAACTTATTTTTGATTATTCAAATAAAGATAGTACTTTCGTATAAGTATATCTTTGGTTATTTAATACTCATTTCAAGTATAAGTTTTAAAACTTCTACTTCAATTATTTTTATAAAGATTATTCTTTATGGGAATATTATTTAAATAATAATATTCAGATATTTTCTAATATATTGGGACTGATTTATTTCATTAAATCAGCATTACTCCAAACACTTTTAAAGTATTTTCGAGTCTTCAAAATGATTTTTAAAAGTTAGAGCGGATCCCAAAACTCATTTTTATATTTAAGATCTTCCTTTTAAAGGGGATTTAAATACTCGTTCAAAACTTGAGGGATCCGGCTCAGTGGTGTATTTTACATTCGCAACGAGGTTGTTGTTTTGAGAAAATATCTTGATTACTTTCCCATCGTTCGGGAAGTAAGTTCATCTATTTGAGTCGACATAAGCAACATGGGCTCAGTGGGCGTCCATGAAAGTGTAAGTGTCTCAGTGGGAGTCTATCAAATGCGTAAGTGGCTGAGTGGCAGTCCAGCATAAGGTCCTATTGCGGCCAGGGTGATGACCAGTGGGGAATTCGTCCATCTACTAGTAGAAAAGGTTACTTATTGGTATCTTTGCCTAATCAGCAAGATATCAGGTTTATGCCAAGGTTTTCTCCTTTCCAAATTCATTGGATATTGCAACTCTGTTTATAATGTTCATAACAGAGGTTTTCAAGGAGTGTATGAAATGTATATATTTAGGTGTATATATATATCGGGATTTAATGAAGTATCTCGTAACTTCATTATTTATAATGATATTCAAAAATTGAATCTATTCAAATCTTGTCTTGTAGTCTCATCTATGTGATGAACTTTTGAACTGATTATAACTTGAACGGTGGTAGTTCAAGTAATATTTGGAAAAGATATAAGTATATTGGGGTATCTTGTAACTTCATATTTTCAACTTATATCTAGTTAATGATTATCTTATGCATATCAAAGATTTTCAGAAAAACGTTGAGACAAGGGTAGATATATGAGATCACCTTGCAACGATATTTTTATACAATTATAAACTGGAACTCTGTGTATATTATGCATGGAAGAGGACTTCCAAGATTTTGAAAAGTATATATGTATATATACTGAATATTTTGTGACTTCATCGCATTAAGATATCAAACTTGGTTCATTCCTTTTGACCAAGACTTTCATGAGTACTATGAGAAGGCTCATATATTGTTAATCATTATACATATTATTTTGGTGGGCTTGCTGCTCACCCTTGCTTTCTTCTTTCATCACACAACAACAGATAGAAAAGATGAACAGGACCAAGCTCCCGATTCGTAAGCGGTTAGAAAACGTTCCGCAGTCTTCTGGAAGCGTTGATGCCGCCGTAGCTGAGGTAGGAGCTACCAATAGGCTAGGTTTTCAACTATTGATGAACCAGACTTATGTATAATATGAATTGTAATAATGGCAAGGAATATGTAAATTTATTCAGAAAACCTTTTAAGGTGTATTGGCAGATAATTGTGGAATAAAATGACTTGTGATTATTTTTTGGATGTTCATCTCTGAGACTATAACGTGTGGTGTGTGTGTTTATTGTGGGGTCACAGTACAGAGTAGTTGATTAATTATTAAGATTGGGTGTTATTAAGGGTAATGGAACTCGTGACAACTCGGATCCCCGACCCCGGATTTGGGGGTGTTACAGGCAACTCAGTAACCTTCAACTGAGAAGCCTGTGTTGTGACTAACAAAAGAAGCAACAAAGTGGTTCTCACTGGTATGAGAAAAGGAAATGTGTACCTAGCTGATTTCAACTCATCTAATGCAAAATCTGTTACTTGTCTTCTCAGTAAAGCAAGTTAGGATGAAAGTTGGCTATGGCACAAGAAGCTATCCCATTTAAACTTCAAGACCATGAATGAGCTAGTAAAGAAAGAACTGGTTAGAGGCATTCCTCTAGTGGAGTTTTCTAAGGATGGACTGTGTGATGCCTGTCAAAAAGGGAAGCAGATTAAAGCATCATTCAGGAAGAAACTTGATTCAACAATTGAAGAACCTTTGCAACTGCTACATATGGATTTGTTTGGACCAGTCAATGTATTGTCCATCTCAAGGAAAAGATTTTTCCTAGTAATTATAGATGATTTCTCAAAGTTCTCTTGGACGTATTTCCTGAAGTCTAAAGATGAGGCTAGTGAAATCATTATCAATCACATAAGGCAAGTCAATAATCATCCTGATTTCAAGGTTAGAAGAATCACGAGTGATAATGGAACAGAGTTCAAGAATTCAGTCATGAGAGCATTCGGTGAGGAAAATGGGATTCTGCTTGAGTTTTCAGTAGCAAGAACTCCACAACAGAATGGAGTAGTGGAAAGGAAGAACATATCACTTATTGAAGCTATCAGGACAATGCTTGAAGAATCTAAACTGCCAACATATTTCTGGGCTGAAGCTGTAAATACTGCATGCTACACTCAGAATATTTCCCTGGTTAATCAAGCAAGATGCATGATTCCCTATCAATTGTTCAAGAACAAGAAGCCAACTCTAAATTTTCTTCATGTCTTTGGCTGTAAATGCTATATTCTGAGAAATCAAACTGACCAAAATGGGAAGTTTGATGCTAAAGCAGATGAAGGAATTTTTGTTGGATATGCTGTTGGTAAAGCATATAGAGTTTACAATCTAAGAACCAACATTGTTGTGGAATCAATACATGTTGTGTTTGATGATAAAAAGATTGAAGGACTTCAAGATGGAGATTACCATGAGAGCCTCAAATTCGATAATATGGAGATGGTTAGTGATTACAGTGATGATGAAAGTGATCAAGAAACAGTATCAAAGGATAATGCAGAAAAATCTACTACCAATGAAGCACAAAACTCAACATCTGTCGAGTTGCATAATGCTTCATCCATTGGGAGGCAATCTGCGTTATCCGTCGGGAGACAACCAGCTTCATCCATCGGTACTCAAAATTCACCATCCATCGGGTTATCAAAAGGAGCAGGAAGTCGGGATAGATTACCTATAGAAAGTTCCCCTTTCTCAAATCAAAGATCCATAAACTCAGGGGGAGTTTCTAACAATCAGAACTCAATCTCACATCAAGACAACAATGAGGCCTCTTCATCTAGAGCTAATCTACCTCAACAAAGAAAATGGAAAAAAGATCACCCATTTGAGCTCATAATTGGTGATGTTTCTTCAAGAGTTCAAACCAGGAGAGCAACTCAAGAAGAATGTCTATACAGCAGCTTTTTTTCCAAGGAAGAACCAAAGAAGGTAGAAGAAGCTTTGTTGGATCCTGATTGGATTTTAGCTATGCAGGAGGAGCTAAACCAATTTGAAAGGAATAATGTATGGAAGCTGGTGCCCAAGCCTAAAGGAAAGAATCCAATAGACACCAAATGGGTATTCAGAAATAAGATGGATGAAAATGGTATAGTAGTCAGGAACAAAGCTAGATTGGTTGCTACGGGCTATTGTCAACAAGAAGGAATAGATTTTGATGAAACATTTGCTCCTGTTGCAAGACTTGAAGCCATCAGAATCTTCTTAGCCTATGTAGCCCATGCCAATTTTAAGGTCTATCAAATGGATGTCAAAAGTGCCATTCTGAATGGAGATTTGGAGGAGGAAGTCTATGTCAGTCAACCTCCTGGTTTTGAAGATCCAAATTTTCCAGAACATGTCTATTATCTTTTGAAAGCACTTTATGGATTGAAGCAAGCACCTAGAGCCTGGTATGACACTTTATCAAAGTTCCTTTTGGAAAATCATTTCACAAGAGGTACTGTTGATAAAACTTTATTCTTTAAAAATATTAATGGCTCTAGTATACTTATTCAAATTTATGTAGATGATATTATCTTTAGCTCTACAGATTAGAAACTTTGCAAAAAGTTTTCCAAATTGATGCAAAGTAAGTATGAAATGAGTCTGATGGGAGAACTAACTTACTTTCTTGGTTTGCAAGTTAAGCAAGTTAGTGATGGAATATTTATTAGTCAAACTAAATATATTTTTGATCTTTTAAAGAAGTTTGATCTAATGGATTGCACATCTGCAAAAACTCCCATGGCTACTGCAACTAAGCTTGAATTAAACACTACTGAAAAGTCTGTGGATATTTCAAGTTATAGGGGCATGGTTGGATCACTTCTGTACTTAACAGCTAGTAGGCCAGATATAATGTTTGCTACATGTTTATGTGCTAGATTTCAGGCTGATCCTAGAGAGTCTCACTTAATAGCTATTAAGAGGATTTTCAGATATCTCAAGGGAACACCAAAACTTGGCATTTGGTACCCTAGAGATTCTGGTTTTAATCTAACTGGTTATTCAGATGCAGATTATGCAGGTTGTAGAATTGATAGAAAAAGTACAACAGGAACCTGTCAATTTCTAGAAACAAGCTTGTGTCCTGGTTCAGTAAAAAGCAAAATTCAGTTTCTACTTCTACAGCTGAAGCTGAATATATTGTTGCTGGTAGTTGATGTGCACATATATTATGGATGAAAAATAAATTGCTAGACTATGGTTTGCAAGTTGAAAGGATTCCTATTTTCTGTGATAACACAAGTGCAATTGCCATCACTGAAAATCCAGTGCAACATTCAAGGACAAAGCACATAGATATCAAGTACCACTTCATAAGGGAACATGTAATGAATGGTACTGTGGAACTACATTTTGTTCCAAGTAAGAAGCAGCTTGCAGATATCTTTACCAAGCCACTGGATGAATCCACCTTTTCAAGGTTGGTAAGTGAGTTAGGTATGCTTAATTATTCTTAAATCAATATGAGATAATTTTCAAGTTGATATGCAACCAGGAATTTAATTGATTTTTCAGTCTTGGATGAAATTTTGGGTAAGTCAAAATTTACATCTCGACGGATGATCCTTATCCATCGATTTGATCATCCGCCGGTATACTATTTGCTAACAAAAATCAATTATTTTTCTGGAATATTTTATGACTCGACGGATAACAGTCTATCCTCATCCGTTGAATTGTCTTAATCTCAGCCGTTAATTCCTTGAAAATTATCCATCTAGTATACTTACAGTTTGTAAGCATAGCACGACGGATAATAGGTGGAATTTTTACAGTTTATTTTTAAACGGCTATTTTAGGCAATTTTTATTGGTTACTTTATTTTACTTTATTATTTTTAGCAGTTATTCTTTGAGATAGTATAAAAGTTTATTTTATTTCAATTGCTTTTCTTTTATCATTCTCAAATCAACTGCTCAAATTTCTTTCTCTTTCAAAGCACTTACTCTTTCTCTTCAAGCTCTCATTCTCTAACAATGGCGCCCGTTGTCAAGATTATGTCTCAAACTGGGTTTATTTATGAGAAGAACAATTTCACTACATTAGTAAACAAGGGTATTCAGCAATCTGGTGACTATCACAAGATGATGGACTTTGTGAAGAATTGCAAGCTTAGCTATGCCATGCTAGAATCAACCACAATCTTTTGTGAAGTTGTTGAGGAGATGTGGACCACTGCTACATACAACTCAACAGATAAGACAATCACACTCACCATTAAAGGTAAAGAATTTTGTATTAATAGTGATGTTATAAAAGCATGTTTCAAGATTCTTGATAACTCTGTGACCTCACCACACACTAACACTGATATAATCAATATGCTTAATTCCATGAACTATGCTCTTTCTACTTCCAAGTTAAGTGACATTAGGAGACTGGGCCTTAGGAAATAATGAAGTTTTATGTGTGATGTAGTGATAAAGGTCTTTTCAGGTAAAGTCAGTAACTATGATTCAGTCAATATCTCCATGCTTAACATGCTCTACATGCTAGTTACAGATAAATTCTATAATTTCAGTGACCTTGTTTTGTTTGAGTTAGGTTTTAAACTAGGAGAGTTAAGTAAGAGAGGTAAGAATGTGTATTACGCTAGATTCTTTATGATGTTAGCTAACCATCTCTCTGAGGGTATTGTGCTTGAGAACCCTAACAAGAAATTAGATTGTTGGGTTCAAGAGAAAAGGCTCATTGCAGATTTGAACAGGGCCAATCATCACAAGGAGGTGCCACTGTTCTATTTCCCTGTAATGGAAGCACCTCAGGTAAGTGAGGTAAGTTCATCTATTCCTACCACTATTCCAACCTCACTAATTTCTTTGAGTTCTAGTACGGCTATGGCAACTGTGTCAATGACCCAACAGTTGCCTACCCAAGCTACCAAACCTGTAAATATTTAAAAATCCAAATCAAAGAAAACCCCCTCTGGTATCTCTCAAAAGATGCCAGTTGCAAAATCCACCAAAACCAAAGAGGGGAGTGTGCAGGTGGGTAAGATAGGTGAGGAAAGGGGTGAATATAAAAGAAACCCTAAGGATAAGGATGGGAAGTTGAGTAGTCCCAGCCTAGCCACACTGCAGTTTCCCAAAAAACTGCAGTGCTTAAAAAGGATAAAAGCTCATTTTTAGCTGCATCCTCCCAAAAGGATGTAGTTATTGAACAAAGCTCTCAACCAAGAGCACAGGCCAAAAGGGTTAGGAACACAAGCTCACTGATTAGTGGCATTTTATACCACTTAGAACGTCTTAAAATAGCTTAAATTGGTGTCTTGAAATCAAGTATTTTATGTATTTGATGCGTTTTTCTAGTGTTTGTGCATTTCAGGGTAATAGTTGCATTTCGGGGAGTAATCATCAAGAATAAGCCTTGGCACGTGTTTAGCATTGCGAGAGGAAAGAGAGGAGCAGATTACAGCGAAGAAACGGAGCAAACTCAGAAAAAATCCAGTAGGGATCTGAGCGCCCGCTCAGCTATGCTGAGCGGCCACGCAGGAAGCTGAGCGCCCGCTCAGCTTTGCTGAGCGGTCGTGCAGGGTTGGGAAAAAAGATAAATTATTTTAGACTTCTATTTCTGTTTGGCTTCCAACTTCTGTGTAATCTGAGTTTTATGGGACTTCTATATAAGTAGATTCAGAGACGTTTTCACGAGGTTGAATCGTTGTATTAAGCAAGGAGCGAAGGAGATAAGGAAGAAGATCGTTTTAGCACACCGCAACGAAGAGGAAGCATATTTTCTTGTGATTCTTTATTTCGTTGTAACGTTGGATGCTAGTTTTCTTTGCTTTGAACCTATTTACTCTTGTGACGTACACTGGTTTAATATAATTAGTTTAGTTATTATTATCTTGTGTTTATTTATCATGTTTTCATATGAACCCATGATGACGATAAGTGCTATCATGGGCTAATCGTGATCATGAGGTCGTAACGGATTTACTATGGAATTCTTTAGTTAGTTGTTTAATACCTTAGTATGTGATGATTGTATGATATCTAGTATTGGTTGTGCGTATTCGTCTTATGTGCGTCGCGAATATATAATATAGGGTGTTAATCTCTTGTGAAGCGAAGGTGGATCTCGAGATTTAGAACTTGCCATGCTAGCATAGGTTCATGTATGATGTTGCATGATTAGTGGGTAACTCTAACCGTTTTATTCGCCCTGTGTAATCAAAAGGAATAACTTGTGCTTAAATCATTGTGTTGTCAATTTCTGTAGACATATAGGGACTCAACATAATTGATGCATGTTCAACTTCTATCTTAATTATGGACGTTTGGTAGAATGGTATTAGTACAATGAAAATTGGCTTTTATCAGTTTCGTGTTATTCGATTAATATCATCATTGTTGCATGCTAAGGGTAATAACAATGACTATTGAAGGAAGTAGTAATGAAGTTGTGATCTCATGAGTGTTTTAATATTGTTAATTCAAAGTGTTAATTAAGTCGTTAATTTTAGTAGTTAATTGTAGTTAATAAATAGTTAACAATTCTAAGTGTTATTGTCTTAACATTGAGAAATAATCATACATTGGTGAGTGAGTTTAATTGAACATAATTAGTCTGAGTCTCTGTGGGAACGAACTAGAAAATATTCTATATTACTTGCGAACGCATATACTTGCATGTATTATTAGCGCGTGTTTTCGCCCTAACAAGTTTTTGGCGCCGCTGCCGGGGACTCGGCGTATTTGTTTAGTTTATGTACTTACCATCATTGGTCGTTAGGACTCAGTGATTAAGATGTTTTTGTTACTTATTATTTTCGGTTGTGTTTAAGGTACTTTAGCGAGTGTTTATGCAAACTCGTTCTCGTACTCGCAAGAGGACTTTAGATACAGCTGAGGAGACAGATGAAGTTCTTGATATTCTGGAGAAGATAGATTTTGAAGATTCGGATTCAGGAAGTGAGCAGAAAGAACCAGTAATCATGGGTGATCGTATTGTTCCGGCCGATCCAGCTCTTATGGACTTTTCTCGGCCTAAAATTGATGACATTCAGTCAAGCATTCTTCATCTGGCTATTCAAGCTAACACCTTTGAAATCAAGCCGGGCACTATTCAGATGGTGCAGAATTCTGTTTCTTTTGGAGGTGCTGCGTTTGAAGACCCCAACATGCACATAAGGAATTTTATCGAGATCTGCAGTACTTTCAAATATAATGGCGTGACTGATGAGGCTATCAAGCTGAGGCTTTTCCCATTCTCACTGAGGGACAAAGCTAAGGATTGGTTACATTCTGAACCAGCTGGGTCCATCACTACTTGGCAAGATCTTGCACAAAAGTTTCTGGTGAAGTTCTATCCAATGGCAAAGACTGCTGCTATGAGGAGTGCTCTTACTTAGTTTGCGCAGCAACCTACAGAATCAATGTGCGAAGCTTGGGAAAGCTACAAGGAAATGTTGAGAAAGTGTCCACATCATGGAATACCCGATTGGATGGTGATCACTGGTTTCTATAATGGTTTGGGGGCCCAATCTCGGCCCATGCTCGATGCAGCAGCTGGAGGCGCCTTGTGGGCCAAAAGCTATACTGAGGCTTATAACCTTATCGAGACTATGGATGCAAATGAGCATCAAAACCCAACCCAGAGGATGATGCCTGGGAAAGTAGCAGGTATTCTGGAAGTCGATGTAGCCACCGCTATTGCAGCGCAGCTCCAAGCGCTGTCTATGAAGGTCGATTCTCTAGCTACCTATGGAGTCAATCAAATAGCTATGGTTTGCGAGCTTTGTGCAGGTTCTCATGCTACGGATCAGTGTTCTCTTGTCAGCGAATCTGTTCAGTATATGAACAATTATCAGCGACAACAGCAGCCTGTGCCAGCTACTTATCATCCTAACAACAGAAATCATCCAAATTTCAGCTGGGGTAATAATCAGAATGCTATTCAGCCGCCATATCAGCAAGGTGTGAGTAAACCAGCAACCACAGCAGTATGCTCAAAGGCAATCATATCCTCAACAGGGAAGTGCAGCTGCACCCACTAGTGCTAATTTTGAGGAACTTAAGCTGTTGTGCAAGAGTCAGGCGGTTTCGATCAAGACCTTGGAAAATCAAATCAGTCAAATAGCTAATGCAGTGCTCAATCGTCAACCTGGAACACTTCCAAGTGACACGGAAATACCAGGCAGGAAGGAAGCTAAAGAGCAAGTCAAGGCTATTACCTTAAGGTCTGGGAAAGTTGCTGATGCCGAAAAGGCAAAAGAAGGAGAAGCTGAAGTTAGAGATGAAGAAGCTAAGCAAAAGGAGAAAGCGGCGGAACCAAGGAAGATTACTGTTGAACACACTCTGCCTGAGGGTAATACAGGGGGGAAATAGCTCTATCCTCCACCACCTTTCCCTAAGAGATTGCAACAACAAAAGCTGGATAAGCAGTTCGGTAAGTTTCTGGAGGTGTTCAAGAAACTTCACATCAATATACCTTTCGCTGAGGCTCTGGAGCAAATGCCTAGTTATGCGAAGTTTATGAAGAGTATTCTTTCTAGGAAGGTGAAACTGAATGACCTTGAGGCCGTCGCTCTAACGGAAGAATGCAGCGCTGCGCTACAGCAAAAGTTACCTCCAAAGCTTAAAGATCCAGGTAGCTTCACCATTCCTTGCACCATTGGCAAGTTATCGTTCGACAAGTGCCTTTGTGATTTGGGAGCAAGCATCAACCTGATGCCGTTGTCGATCTTTAAAAAGTTGGATTTGCCTGATCCAAAACCCACCTACATGTCTCTACAATTGGCTGATCATTCTATTACTTACCCAAGGGGCATAGTGGACGATGTGCTAGTCAAGGTGGATAAGCTCTTCTTTCCTGCCGACTTTGTTATTCTGGATTTCGAGGAAGATAAGAAGATTCCCATAATTTTGGGAAGACCTTTCTTGGCTACTGGTCGTACCTTGATAGATGTGCAGAAAGGTGAACTTACTATGCGGGTGCAGGATCAGGATGTGACCTTCAATATATTCAAAGCAATGAAATTCCCTACAGAAGATGAGGAGTGCTTAAAAGTGGATGTGATTGATTCTGCGGTTACTTCCGAACTCGATCATATGCTAATGTCTGATGCATTAGAAAAGGCTTTAGTGGGGGATTATGACAGTGATGATGAAGATGGCAACGAGTAATTACAATATCTTAATGCTTCTCCCTGGAGGCGGAAGCTGTACATGCCATTTGAATCTCTTGGTACTTCTGACCTCAAGAATGCTGAAGGAAAGTATGGAGAGTATGCATGGATTACCGGACAGTTACAGGATGGAGAGTATGCATGGATTACCGGAATTTGAACAAGGCCACGAGGAAGGATCACTTCCCTCTTCCATTTATTGATCAGATGCTTGACAGGTTGGCTGGTCATGAGTATTATTGTCTTCTGGATGGTTACTCAGGGTATAATTAGATTTGTATTGCACCAGAGGATCAAGAAAAGACTACCTTCACTTGTTCATTTGGCACGTTTGCTTTTCGCAGAGTTTCGTTTGGGTTATGTGGCACCCCGGCCACTTTTCAGAGATATATGATGGCTATATTCTCTGACATGATTGGGAATAATGTTGAGGTGTTCATGGATGGCTTCTCCGTCTTTGGACATTCGTATGATGAATGTTTGAATAATCTTCGTGTCGTGCTCAAAAGGTGTGTGGAAACTAATTTGGTGCTCAATTGGGAAAAATGTCATTTTATGGTGCGTGAAGGCATAATTCTTGGGCATAAGGTCTCTAGCAAGGGTCTGGAGGTGGATAAAGCCAAGGTGGGAGTCATTGAAAATCTTCCACCACCTATTTCGGTGAAAGGAATCCGTAGTTTTCTTGGTCATGCGGGTTTTTATCGGCGATTCATCAAGGACTTTTCGAAGATATCTAAGCCGTTATGCAACTTGCTTGAGAAAGATGTGCCTTTTAAATTTGATGATGAATGTTTGACGGCATTCGAGACTCTTAAGAAGAGTTTAATCACTGCACTAGTTATTACAGCACCGGATTGGACAGAGCCGTTTGAGATGATGTGTGATGCGAGTGATTATGCGGTAGGCGCAGTTCTTGGGCAGCGCAAGAATAATCTCTTTCATGTGGTCTACTATGCTAGCAAGACCTTAAATGGGGCCCAATTGAACTACACCACTACTGAGAAGGAGCTCTTGGCTATAGTCTTTGGTTTCGAGAAATTTCGATCTTATCTGCTTGGGACAAAAGTGACAATATTCACTGATCATGCGGCCATTCGCTATTTGGTTTCCAAGAAGGATTCGAAGCCGAGACTCATTCGTTGGGTGCTCTTACTACAGGAATTTGAGTTAGAGATCAAGGATCGAAAGGGTACTGAGAATCAAGTAGCTGACCATCTCTCTAGATTGGAGAATCCCGATTCTACTTCACTAGATAAGACATTAATCAACGAGTCTTTTCCAGATGAGCAGTTGTTCGTAGTTCAGGAGGAAGAGCCATGGTTTGCAGATATTATAAACTATCTTATCAGCAATATAATGCCTCCTAATTTGACCTCAGCTCAAAAGAAGAAGTTTCTGCATGAGGTGAAGTGGTATATGTGGGATGAACCATATTTGTTTAGACAGGGAGCTAACCAGATCATCAGGAGATGTATCCCGTTCTGTGAGACGGAGGGGATATTATGAGACAGCCACTCCACAGTTTATGGTGGACACTATGGTGGTGAGAAGACGGCAGCTCGTATTCTGCAAGCAGGTTTTTTCTGGCCGACTTTGTTTAAGGATGCTCATCAGTTTGTTTTAAGGTGTGATCGTTTCCAACGAGTGGGAAATTTGACGAGAAAGGATTAGATGCCGTTAAATGTGATGCTTGAAGTCGAGGTCTTTGATGTTTAGGGAATCGATTCCATGGGGCCTTTTGTCTCATCCTACAACAATCAGTACATCTTGCTGGTAGTCGATTATGTCTCAAAATGGGTAGAAGTCAAAGCTCTACCAACAAATGATGCAAAGGCAGTGTTGAATTTTCTTCATAAGCAGATCTTCACAAGGTTTGGAACGCCTCGGGTAATCATAAGTGATGAAGGGTCGCATTTCTGCAACCGTAAGTTCACTTCTATGATGCAGCGTTATAATGTGAATCATCGAGTTACTACTGCCTATCATCCGCAAACAAATGGTCAAGCGGAAGTGTCTAACAGAGAGATCAAGCGCATTCTAGAGAAGGTTGTTTGTCCGTCAAGGAAGGATTGGTCTTTAAAGCTTGATGAAGCTGTTTGGGCTTACAGAACAACATACAAAACTCCACTTGGTATGTCCCCGTTTCAACCGGTGTATGGTAAGGGATGTCATTTACCGGCGGAGCTTGAGCATAAGGCCTATTGGGCGTTGAAAAAGTTGAACCTGGATCTAGATGCAGCTGGTAAGAAGAGAATGCTTCAGCTTAATGAACTTGATAAATTTCGACTCCAAGCGTACGAGAACAACAAAATGTACAAGGAAAAGGTGAACAGGTGGCACGATAGGAAGCTACATCCTAAGTTATTCGTGTCGGGGCAACAAGTTCTCTTATTCAACTTTCGTCTCCGACTTTTTACTGGGAAGTTGAAATCAAGGTGGTCTGGGCCTTTTATTGTCAAAACTGTGTTTCCACATGGAGTAGTGGAAATTTTTGAGAATGATCCGGACCAAGCATTTAAGGTTAATGGTCAGCGTTTGAAGCACTACTATGGGGACACGGTAAACCGAGAAATGGTTAGTGCCGTTTTATTGTCAATTTGAGGAAGGTACGCAACGTCAAGCTAATGATGAAAAAAAAGTGTTGCATGGGAGGCAACCCATGATTTGTTATTACAGGAACCCTTAGAAGTTAATAACCTATCCAAAACCACAAAAAAATCAGAAAAACCGAGCTTTAAAAAAAATCCAGTGACCCCCTGAGCGCCCGCTCAGCTTTGCTGAGCGACCGCTCAGGGGTCGGCTGCCAGAAATTTCTTTAAGTCAATAAAAATCCAAAAAAAAAATCAGAAAATTAAAACACAAAATTCAGCCCATAAAACCCACGACCTATTCCCCATTTTCCCATGATTTTTACCCATAAACCCACTCCTATTCAAATTCTACCCTAATTCGTTCCCTATATATACATACACCTATCCCACATATCTCCCACACAACTTCTACACTCTAACTCTCTCCCAAACACAAAAACATAATTCTCAAGCACTTTTATTCAGATTCAATGGCACCCAAGAGAGCAAGAACTATCGATAGCAGCAGCACAGTCCCTACTGCTGATTCTTCAAGGGGTACAGCTGCGAGGCCTCGGTTGAATGACAGGGATGCGGAGGAGGAGTACACTAGGCTTTCGGGGAAGCCGATTCTGAAGGAGAGAGGATTTTTGCCATCGGGGAGGGATGGTGAGTTGCTACCTATGATTGCAGAGAAGGGGTGGATAGCTTTCTGTGAGTCGCCTGAAGCAGTGCCTATGAGCGTGGTTCGCGAGTTCTATGCGAACGCGAAGGCCGAGAAGAATGGGTTCTCTGTGGTCCGGGGGATGACAGTTGATTATCACCCAGCGGCGATTCGCCGGGTGATTGGGCAGCGAGAGAGGAAGCCCACGGAGGAGAACTGGAATGAGAAGACTGTTGAGGATTTTGACTTGGATTTGATTTGTGCTACTCTCTGTAGGCCGGGCACAGTTTGGACCTTCAAGACTGGAACTAATGAGTATAGTCACTTTCCGGCGATCGCGATGAACAGGTATGCCCCTGCATGGAATGCGTTTATTTGTGCTAATATTCTGCCTTCTTTGCATGCGCATGAGGTCACAGTAGAGAGAGCACAGTTGTTATGGGGAATTTTGAATGAGGAGTACTATGTGGACCTTGGTGAGTTCATCTACCAAGGGATTCTGAAGTTTTTGAGGGGAGCTAAGCACATGAACATCCCTTATGCATCCACGGTTACGAAGCTTTGCCGAGCAGTGGGAGTGAACTGGCCGTCTCATGAGCAGTTGCAGTTACCGACCGCTCCTATTGATTCTGGGACTCTAAATGGGATGCAGGAGTGGGCCGGTGGTGAGCCCGAGGAGCATGCGCTGGGTTATCATCTTCCAGGAGGGCGTCCAGCACGAGGTGCTACTATGGCGAGGCCTAGGCGTGATGAGGCTGGTTCTTCGAGAGCTCAGGAGGGTGCTGGGATGGTTGATACCCAGTATAGGAGGCTGTCACGGAGGATGAATGCTATGTACGAGACGCAGAGCAGGTTTGCTCAGGAGCTCACCCTTGCGCTAGGGACTGCTTTTCGAGGCCTTGGAGCTGACATCCAGTGGCCAGTTTTTGGTGAGGACTCTGCATATCCGCCACCTGATACTCCACCCACTGAGGGTGATGATGATGATGATGACTCCGAGTAGGTATACCCTGTGTTCCTTTCTACTACCTTCACTGGGGACAGTGAAGATTTTAAGTTTGGGGGTGGTAGTTAAGGAGTATTTTGTGTGTGTGTCATATAGCTGCATATTCATGATAGTTAGTTTATATAGTTGCATAATTTTTGCCATATAGTTTTTTTATTTTTTTTATTTTATTTGTTTATCATGTCATGTAGCTCATGCATATACCATGATCCCTTTTGCGATAATTTACCGACTGATTTGTGATGTTGATGCGAGTGTAGTGATAGCATTAAAGTGATGTTGAGTCATGTAGGTTGATATGCATGCTAGAAACACTTGTATTTTCACTAAGTCTTAGAGAATGCTTAAGGACTAGATTGTTGTTATGATCTGATTGTTTTCGAGGTTAATCTATTTATTATGCTTAGAATTTTATAATAGGTTTTTAGTGATAAAGGCATGAAAAAGAAAAAAATGGAGTAAAAAATGGAATTCGTTGCTAAGTGTGGCTAGGCGTAAAATGGCTAGTAGCCGGCTCGTATGTTTCTGCGAGTAGTCTAGGGTTGAGCAAGATGGAGCGAAACGCACTTGCTCAGAAATTTTGAAAAAAAAGAAAGAAAAAAAAAGAAAAAAAAACAAAAAGAAAAAGAAAAAAAAGAGTATGTGTTTATGCATAATTGATCACGAGTGGGCTCTTTGGTATTCGAGTTATTAAGTTCTTAGGGGACTTTGTGCCTAGTGACCTAAGGCTTTTAGAGTCTGGGATCCGCTAACCTAACGCTCGCTACATGGATACCATTGTATAAGTCTTTTGTGGACCTCACTCATTACACGGTGAAATAAGCATTATTGTTATGAATAAAAAGCATGTTTCCGTGATAAGCTCCAGAATTCTTGTACTGTTATAAGTCACTTTGTGCCTAGAATTTTTATTCTTTGTATAATCATATGATTGCCTTGATGATAGTTGAGTCATAATAATTGATCTAGTTCCGAAGCATATCTGTTAAGCATCTGCACACACCACGTTTTTGGTTGTATGTTCGTTTGCATGATTTGATATCTCTTTAGTCGCCTAATTACATTTGTTGAGATGTTGTAAGTTGGTTGGTTTGGTCGGAGTAAGGGGGATCGCTGTATTTCATATAGATTGCATTCATGCATGTTTTTATTTGTTTTTGAGTCTGTGACGCTTGAGGACAAGCATCGATTTAAGTTTGGGGGTGTGATAAGTGGCATTTTATACCACTTAGAACGTCTTAAAATAGCTTAAATTGGTGTCTTGAAATCAAGTATTTTGTGTATTTGATGCATTTTTCTAGTGTTTGTGCATTTCAGGGTAATAGTTGCATTTCGGGGGAGTAATCATCAAGAATAAGCCTTGGCACGTGTTTAGCATTGCGAGAGGGAAGAGAGGAGAAGATTACAGCGAAGAAATGGAGCAAACTCAGAAAAAATCCAGTAGGGGTCTGAGCGCCCACTCAGCTATGCTGAGCGGCCGCGTAGGAAGCTAAACGCCCGCTCAGCTATGCTGAGCGGTCGCGCAGGGTCGGGAAAAAAGTTAAATTATTTTAGACTTCTATTTCTGTTTGGCTTCCAACTTCTGTGTAATCTGAGTTTTATGGGACTTCTATATAAGTAGATTCAGAGATGTTTTCACGAGGTTGAATCGTTGTATTAAGCAAGGAGCGAAGGAGATAAGGAAGAAGATCGTTTTAGCAAACCGCAACGAAGAGGAAGCATATTTTCTTGTGATTCTTTATTTCGTTGTAACGTTGGATGCTACTTTTCTTTGCTTTGAACCTATTTACTCTTGTGACGTACTCTGGTTTAATATAATTAGTTTAGTTATTATTATCTTGTGTTTATTTATCATGTTTTCATATGAACCCATGATGACGATAAGTGCTATCATGGGCTAATCGTGATCATGGGGTCGTAACGGATTTACTATGGAATTCTTTAGTTAGTTGTTTAATATCTTAGTGTGTGATTATTGTATGATATCTAGTATTGGTTGTGCGTATTCATCTTATGTGCGTCGTAAACATATAAGATAGGGTGTTAATCTCTTGTGAAGCGAAGGTGGATCTCGAGATTTAGAACTTGCCATGCTAGCATAGGTTCATGTATGATGTTGCATGATTAGTGGGTAACTCTAACTGTTTTATTCGCCATGTGTAATCAAAAGGAATAACTTGTGCTTAAATCATTGTGTTGTCAATTTCTGTAGATATATAGGGACTCAACATAATTGATGCTTATTCAACTTCTATCTTAATTGTGGATGTTTGATAGAATGGTATTAGTACAATGAAAATTGGTTTTTATCAGTTTCGTGTTATTCGATTAATATCATCACTGTTGCATGCTAAGGGTAATAACAATGACTATTGAAGGAAGTAGTAATGAAGTTGTGATCTCATGAGTGTTTTAATATTGTTAATTCGAAGTGTTAATTAAGTGGTTAATTTTAGTAGTTAATTGTAGTTAATAAATAGTTAACAATTCTAAGTGTTATTGTCTTAACATTGAGAAATAATCATACATTGGTGAGTGAGTTTAATTGAACATAATTAGTCTGAGTCTCTGTGGGAATGAACTAGAAAGTATTCTATATTACTTGCGAATGCGTATACTTGCGTGTATTATTAGCGCGTGTTTTCGCCCTAACACTCACCCCAAACTTATGCCAGAAAGAAGAAATCTAAAACCCTTGGGGATGCACAGGGTTCACACACTGTGCAAACTGGTGCTAAAGACACAATCACTGCACCTTCACAGATTCAGTTTGATGTGACTCCAATAAATATGGAGTCACAGCCAAAATCTCTAGTAATAGAAGCACCTCAAACACCAAACTCACCCACAAACTCACTGGGTGTGGATATGATAAACACATCAATTCCTGATTCCCCTTCTTTAACTTTGTTAGGGAAGCCAAAATCTAGTGCAAGTGAGCATCATCTTTTAGATGATTTGTTGGCTCACTTGCCCATTCTTTCAGGAACTGTTGAATCATCTGTGCCCAAAACATCTTCAATCAGCACAGAGTCCACAATAGTTTCCATTCCTAGTTCATTCATTTCTACTCTCTCGATGGATATTGCTCATCCGTCGAGTAGTGATTGTATCCCGACGGATAAGCTTAACAGCAGTTATCCGTCGAATAGCAAAACCACTCACCCGATGGATATCACTCATCTGTCGAGTATCTCTGCACAGTTTCAAACTTCATTTATTTCAAGTGCAGAAGAATTAGTGGTTGTACATTCACTATTAGGATTGAGAGAGAAGAGTGATTTGAGTGAGAGTCTGGGTTGCTCCCAGGAAAAAGGAGAGGAAATGAGTAAAATTATGCAATCCATTTCTTCAGGATTGGCAAAAGAAAGTGAGAGGAGTCCCATCTTAGAAGGTGAAGGTGAGGGTGTGAGGGTGAGGAGCCAGGGTGAGACTTTGATGCAACAAAAGAGAGAAAATGAGAGAAATGCAGGTACTGGAGCTATAAAGATGGATGTCATTGCTAGTGAGTTAATGAATGTCCAGGATGCAGACAGGGAGGGACTATCTCAGCAACCTAAAGCTATTATAGATTCCATCTCCCTTGATGCTAAGGCATTTACTCACCATGTTCCAGCTTATCAAATTCTAGCTGAACAGGGCAATGACAATGCAGAAAGGATGCTCAACCTGGTGCATACCACACAGTCTATGATAAGAGCTAGGGATGCCATCACAGCTCTTCCCTCTACAGCTGGTGATGTGGATTATGAGACTGGTGGCTCAGCTGATTTCTTTGGTGATGAAAGTGGGGATAGTGACGATGAAGCAATGGACATAGGGGGAAAAGTAGGTTCCAGTTCAAGATCAGGTATGCCGTCATGGGCATTTTCAAAGCACTGTGATGAGCACTACTTCAAGATAACCTTGATCCAACTAATCAATCAGACAAATACTACTCTTCAAACCACTTCAAATGCCAGCACCAAGAAGCTCCTTCAGGCACATCTAGCCTCTCTGCAACTTCAACAAATTCAAGTCTTCCAACATGCTAAGGATGTGAACACCATCAAGGGTGATATTGAGGAGATGAAGAAGGCCATTTCAGAAAAAATGGACTCTAAGCTTCCAGAAGCTACAATGCTTGACATCAAGAGGCAATTAAGGAAAAATTCTGATCTTGCAACCAAGATAGATGCATTGGATATAAGAATGTCAGCCATGGAAACATCTTTAACAGCCATTCATCTTCATCAATCCCAACAGATAGATTTACTTCAAAAACTGGTGGCTGCTCTAACCCTCTCCTCTGCTCAACTTGATGCTAACAAAAAGGGGGAGAAAGGAAGTGAGGGGGAGAAGCTTCAAATTCAAATCAGTAAAGTAATTGTGCCTTCAATTACTATCTCAAAGCCACCAGTTACTAACAGTATAGATCCGATAAATGAAGCAGCAGCCAACATTAGAGCAGCTAAAATGAAGCAGTTGAAGCCAATCAACTGGGAGAAGATTGATGAGGATATGCAAAAGAAGTTTTGACTAGTCAAGGAGCCAGTATAGTCAGCCATCCATCACTCTCAAGTCAAGCAAATTTCTGTGAATGAGATGAGCATGGACTATTTAGAAAGGGGACAGTCATCATGCATCAAATCTCCAAAGGCTGAAATAATTCTGAAACCAAGGGTAAATTATCCAAAATTATCATTGAAGAACCCTTTGGATACTGTATATGAGACACCTAAGCCTGATGAAAAGAAGCTTCTGTCAAGGTCAATTACTTTCTACAAAGATCCAGCTGATTCAGCTTCCAAAAAGAGAATTGCTAAAATTTTCAGGAATGGGAAAGAAATTTGTGTGGTGGCTGGACATCCTCAATTTGCTCAAGGAAAGAGAGAAGAAAAGGCTAGATTGAAGCAGGAAAAGAAGCAAGCTGCTCTAGATGCTAAAAAGGCTAAATAAAAGAAAGAGCAAATTGCTATCTTGGCCAAGCTACATGCTGTAAATTCATTACAACAAATTCCTGCTCAGCCATCTGAAATCATTGAATCTCAAGATCCAAAGAAGCAAATTGAACAACAGGAGAAGTCTCCAAGAATCAAGGAATTGTCTAAAAGAACCAAAAGGAAACTGGACATTGTTGATAAGGGATTGGAGAATCAGTTTCCCAAGGAGTCCACTTCAACTACAACTCAAGCATCAAATACCTCTGTGGTATTTGAAGATATCAAGGTGGTGGAATTTTACAGGAACATTCATGGTGAACCTATTATGCCTAAGGATGAGCCAATAGAATGGGAAAACATACCAATTCCTGACTTCAATTTACAAATCCTCAGCAAGCCAAAAAGAACAAAGTCAAGAGCAGTCAAGAAAGTGAAGTTGTCACCTCTCAAATCCAAATCTCTAGTTAAAGCTCAATCTAAAGTCAACAAAGGAGATCATATGTACTTGTGTGACATCAAGGAGTTTTCTGATCTAAATCTCTATCTAGATGAACTAGAAGAAGTGAGAGGAATTGATGCATATAGAAACCTACCTGAAAGGTTAGTGTTCAAGTACAAGGGAGGAAAGGAGATTCAGTGGCCACTTCACAATATCCTTCAAGAAAGCCAAGCTGTACTGATTAAGGTTTATTCATCTTTCAAGAAGAACTTTGGGTTCAATGTTACTACAAGAAGATTGGTACTGAAGAAGATTGAAGAACTAAGGAGTGTTAGAGCTAAAGATGCACTCCCAAAGACTCTAATCATCCCTTACACAAGGAGAAGAGTGCATCTAAGGCCCTACTGGCTGATGAAGTTCATGGATGACAAAGGAGTGAGAAGATTTTTCATAATAGAAGACCAATTGAGCATCTATAGCAATGAGACTCTCTTGGAAATGCAAGAAAAGCTAAATCTCTCAGAATCTGATGAACTGGATTCTACAGGCAGCTCCAAAATCAGATTGAAGAAAACAACAGAAAGCTTGTAAAGAGATCCAAACCTTCAAGGAACTAGATAAATCTTCTTAGGCTAGAGGAGCACCTTGAAAATGACTGTGAGCAAAACTTTGTACATTTTGTTAATTGAAGCACCTTTCAGTATTATCTACTGTCTTTTAAAGTTGTATTTTTTTTTGGTGTTTTGTTATCATCAAGTATCTCTGTAAGTCATATGTCATAGCCTATTTGTATATTCGAGGATTCAACTCAACTCAAATAAGAATGTAATAAGTAAATAGTGGATCTACCGTCAAAAGAGATCTCACAGAGTAATATCTGTCAAAGGATTCAGAAACAAGGTTCATCTACAGATTTGAGGAATTAATTCACTGGAAGAAGTTCAAGAAATTGATCATGCCTCAGTGATATAAATCAAGAGTGTGGATTTAATCAAGTGACAGAGATCTCATCAGGGTATCATTAATTACAAGGATTTAATCTGAAGAAAATCAAAGTATCAAAGTCAAGACATGAAGAAACGTCATAGAAGTTAGTCACTCATGAACCAGACAGTACATCGAGTGTCAACGTTGAAGTGGTGGAATTGATTCATAATTCTCAGTGATTTTCAGAAGATATTCAGAAGATTGGTTGCTGCTCAGGGTTAGTATTGATTCTCTATTAATTAATTAAGTCATATAATTTAATTAAGAAAATAAATTATATCTGCAAAGATTAATTTATTTGATTAATTAAATTAATTGATTAATTAATTCAGAATTAATATTAAGGATTTTCAGAATTTAAATTGGATTAAAAACAGTCTTAAATCAGCAAGACAATTGAAAATGAACTAGCATGACAATCAGGATTGTCATACCGATTGTCATGCCAAGTCATTTCAATTGTCCTACCGAAAGTTCTACTGGGAAGGAGATAGTCTTGCTAGTTCAACTGATTGTCATACCGAAAGTCATTGTAGTTCAATCAGATTGTCTTGCTAGTTCAATCCATTGTCCTACCGAAAGTCTTGCCAGCTATAGGATTGTCATTCCAGTTCAATTCAATTCTGTTGAATGAATTAAAAAGACACAGAAGCAGCAAAAAGAAATATAATCATCCAATCAAGAACACAGAACTCGAGAACAAAGAAAAAGAAGCAAACACAAATATTTCATCTCATCTGCAACTTCAAGATCAATTTCTAGATTGTAAAGTTAAATCCAATCAACTAGAAATCTTTATCTTGTTCTTGTGTAACAATCTAGCGGATCAAAATCCCTAGAACTTAATCTCAAATTGCGTTTAGCATTTGAATCTTTTTATTACAAAAATAGAAAAAGTTCATGTCGAATTTATTCTAGATTTGTGATAATTAATTTGAGATTAATTCCTTGTAATCGATACAGTTGTTGTAACACCTTTCAAGTTTAATAATATTTTTATTTAACTTGAATTTTGTTTCACATTTTTTATTCCGCATTTAATTCGATTATTCGGTACTGTTTGTATTCAACCCCCCCCCCCCTTCTACAAACACATTGGGACCTAACAATTGGTATCAGAGCCTTCTGATTAACGAACAAATCCAGATCCTTGACTTTTGTGATTTTTCAACTCCTTGAATTTTTATTTATTCAAAATTCATAATGACTTCACAAAAAGTTGGAACCGTTAAAATTCCACTATTTGATAAAGAAAATTATATCATGTGGAAGAAGAAGATGCTATTATTTTTACAAGTTGCAAATCCCAAATATCTGAACTTGTTAAAGAAGAGTCTAAAAACTCCGATGGTTATTGAACCAGAGGTGATAGTAGATGATGTTGTGATTACCAAAGCTAGAACCTATCCAAAAGAGCCCAAAGATTTTACTCCTGCTGAGAAGGAAGAAGCCTCCTTGGATGCCAGCCTTCAATTAATATTAATTGATTCCCTTGATCCCTTGATGAACAGACATGTGATGAACTGTAAAAATTCCAAACACATGTGGGAAACTATTGAGGTGATTAATGAAGGCACAGAGGAAGTTAGGGAGAACAAGTTGGAGATCCTAACCTCTGAGTATGAATATTTTAAATCAAATCCAGGAGAAGGAATTACTGAAGTGTTTGAGAGGCTACAATGCAGTTGATCAACAACCTAACATAAATGGGAAATATTATTCAATCAGGGAGGTCAACAAAAAGTTCCTTTTAACACTGCCAACTCATCTTGAACATAGAATCACTGCCATTAGAGAAGCTAGAGATCTGAGTGAGATTTCTTTGGACAGGCTCTATGGAGTGTTAAAAACCTATGAGTTGGAGCAGATTCAACAGAAGGAAGTCTACGGGAAGGATAGAATGGTCAGCACATCTACTGCACTTGTAGCTGAAGGTCAACAACAACAACAATCTCAACAATTGGAGAGAATGGTACAGTGTTCCAAGGCTGAGGAAAATATGTTAGTAGCAGAATATGATCCTCCTACTACAAATCAATCAAGTGATGATTTTTATTCCTTGGAAGGGCTGGAGCAATTGGAAGACGAGTCAATGGCCCAAATTGTCAAGAGATTCTCCCATGTCTGATTCAAGAGGAATCCCAAGCTTAAGTACAAGTCCAACTACAACAAATTCCAGAAAGGTGGATCCTCATCCTCTAACACCAGCAGTGGTGGATACAAAACAGGGATGGTTGATCGGAGCACCATCAGATGCTATAACTGCAATGAGTTGGGACACTTTGCCACAGAATGTAGGAAGTTAAAGCAAGTAAGAAAGAACTCTGAAAGGGCTTATCTGGCAAAGGGAAGAAGCTGGGATGATACTGACAGTGAAGATGAAGATGAAGGAAATCTTGCTCTTTTGGCTATTGATGGAAAAGCTTCATCGTCAAGAATAGAGGTAAAACTTTTTGATGCTGAAATGGTTTATCATCTAAGAGGTAACTTAGATTGTGCACGTCGTGATAATGAACTGTTAAGTTTACAGATCACAGACCTTGAGAAAGAGGTCAGTGAATTAAGACTTGTGCACATTAATCAAGACAAATTAAAAGAACAAGTATCTTTTCTAGAGAATAGAGTTGACTGCTATAGAAAACTCGAAACTATTCTCAAAGACAAGATCACCGGTCTTGAGACTAAGGTTAGAGCCTACTTCAATTCTTAGTTCGAAGGCTAAAGAGTTCTACAGTAAGCAATCTGTTAATCAAACATCTGGAATAGGTTATGATTATAATGTTGCTATTGGAGAATTAGGCATAAACTCCCCTCCTCGTGTCTATGCTAAAGGGAGGGAAGTACCACATGTGCTTAAGGGTGTTGATGAACCCCTCTATAAACCATCAATTGCTGAACCATTTGATGCGACCTCTTCTGTTATTCAGGAAGAAATACGTGCTGAAGATCATGATAATAAGAAGGTTGTTTCCAAAGTCAAGTGTGTCGAAAGTTCCAGTCAAAGTTGTGAAAGCAACTGAGACTAACTCAGACACACATGAGTTGGATAACAAAAATGCCATATCTGCAGCATAAATTGCCTACTATTAATCACTCTCATAAAGCATGTGGTGTTTCTAATTGTATGTCTTGTGCTTTTAATATAATGTATGCTTATTTTAATGGTAAGCATGTTTCTAATGATAAGACTACTCCTCGTCAGCATGTGAATAACAAGAAGCATGATAGGTCTAAGACTGCTAGTCCTTCTAAGGCTAGAAAGGAGACATTTATGCCTAAGCTTAAACAGAAATTTGTTAAGGCTGTTTACAAGGTCAAATGTTCAGTCATTGAGAAAGTTGAGGCAATTAAAATTAAAAATGTTGTTTTGCCTGACAAAGGACAGTTCTACAAGTATGTCGGGCCCAACCAAGTTTGGGTTCCGAAGAAGGTCTAATCCATTTGTAGTGCAGGGCATTAAACAGGTGTAGCCGGTAGTGTGGATTCTTGACAGTGGATCATCAAGACATATGATCGGAGATAGAGCCCTGCTATCAAATATGGATTGAGAAAGCTGCCCCATGGTTACCTTTGGAGATAACAACAAAGGTTTATCCGAGGGATATGGCTGTTTGCAAGCTGGTAATGTTATCTTGAACTTGTAAATAGTTTCTATATTTTTGTAATATTTATATAAATTTTTATTTGTATTTTCTGTAATTGTAAATATTGTATGATATATGAAATTGAATGCTCATATCTTGTTGATAGATATTTGGTATTTAATTCATTAATATTTGTTTTTATTATTATTATCTGTATTGTATTATTTTATTTTATTTTATTTTAAATATTATGCAACATAATAATTAGTATCTAAAGTACTTGACAAGTATCGGTCAATGACATCTTGTTAACATTATGTTGCAGATATTTGTAAGCTTTTGACATGAATGAGAATTACTTAGACTTTACCCTAAGTGATCAATGTTTTATCAAAAACTCATTCATATTAAAAAACAAAATCAAACTTCTTTCTACATTAGTGATTTCTTATTTCATGTAAAATCTTTTGAAATCACTATTGTAAATCATTTTCTCTCTATTACCATATGTTCTGTGTTACAGGTTTAGTCTCCAATGACTTTCTTTCATTGACATTCATGAGGTTGAAAACCCACAACGTCTATCCCAGACTGTAAAGACAAACACAAAAACGGAACCAACCAACACTCTCTTACCACAAATGTAGTATGAATGAGCGTGAGGAAGATAGTGCCTTAGTGCACCACATAAGGAAGGTTCTGAAGTCAACCCAGTAGGTCTGTCTCCTACAAAGATGAGTAGTATTTAAAACCGAGACAACTGCTAGCCCCCATACATCTTCTCAAAAAGATGTAATGGCTAAAAAGGCACAAAAACAGTTACTAGATTCATTCTCTCAACAGGGTGCGTCTATTGAAATTTGCCTGTCGGCCAAGGTATCCTATGTAGTGTCACCACCTCAAATATAAACAATTCTTAAATGCACAAGGAAAGGTTACACACACAAAGGATGAGTTGACGGAAACAAGAATTTCGACCATTTTAAGGTCAGATTCGATTGTTCAAGGTTCGTTAATGGACCAATTGCCTTTACATGTGTTAGGAGAGGATACTGATCCAAAAGCCATATGTCAGTGGTCAGTGTCTACCTCCCCAGGCTTAAATCCCCTGGATGCATCTGCGGATAGTGGATCTGACATAGGTGCAGATCGACAACTTGTTGACAATGATTCAGATATTACCTGATGAGTCACAAGGAAATGTCTTCACAGACATTAGAAGGGAACCTTGATCTTTATGCTAAATTCTTTGGATCATTATTTACCTTCCCAGAATTCAAATCTGGAACCCTAAAAGGGAAACTAGCAACTTGTAAATTATGACTCAGATTCATCTGACGAGTTTAACAAGGATGGGGATTTGTGAACTCCCATTGCACCACCTGTGACCTCCTTAAGGATGGCTAAGGTGATTTTCCTTGCAGGTACAGCTGGATTATGGAGCTATGAGAGAAGAGTGATACACTTGTGAGAATGAGTGTAAACACGAGTGGAGAGAAGAGTGAAACACATGTGAGGTACACTAAACGGAATCACACACTCACAGTGAGGAAGAAAGAGAAACTACTTGTTATTTCTTTTCCAATCAAGTGATATATGAGAACTCCTTCAGACGACGGCATACATTCCTTCTTTAAGGGGGAGATAAAAGCTTAAGTAATAGTTTGGAGGATTCCTCAACTAAGGGGGAGAAATAGCAGGGAGGAAGAAAAAGATCAAACATGTACACTACACCACACCATTGTTGTTTGTAACTACAGATCCTATTGAACGGGAGAGGTGGTAAACACAAGGTGATTTTCTAGTAAGGGAAGAAGCTATTAGGGGAGTACCATTGGTTTTTATCTGCGGATCCTATTGTACGGAAGAGGTGGTAAACGAAGGTGATCTTCTTTAATCAGTTGATTCTCATAGGGGAGAAGCAAGAGAGATATGTGCTTCTCAACAGGAAATGTGGTTGTACAAAAGAAGATAGAACTACTTGAAGATATGTTCAGTCTAGAGGAACATCTACTTGGAATCTGGAAAATGTTAAATGTCTTCCAGAAACTTTTCTACTATTTACTTTGCATTTCAGTTTATATCTTTTTCTTATTTGTTAGTTGAGTTATCCTCTAGGTATTTGTGTGTTATTGTCTAACAAACAAATAGGGGAAGATTGTAAGTCATATGTCATAGGCCTATTTGTATATTCGAGGATTCAACTCAACTCAAATAAGAATGTAATAAGTAAATAGTGGATCTACCGTCAAAAGAGATCTCACAGAGTAATATCTGTCAAAGGATTCAGAAACAAGGTTCATCTACAGACTTGAGGAATTAATTCACTGGAAGAAGTTTAAGAAATTGATCATGCCTCAGTGATATAAATCAAGAGTGTGGATTTAATGAAGTGACAGAGATCTCGTCAGAGTATCATTAATTACAAGGATTTAATCTGAAGAAAATCAAAGTATCAAAGTCAAGACATGAAGAAACGTCACGGAAGTTAGTCACTTATGAACCAGACAGTACATCGAGTGTCAACGTTGAAGTGGTGGAATTGATTCATAATTCTCAGTGATTTTCAGAAGATATTCAGAAGATTGGTTGCTGCTCAGGGTTAGTATTAATTCTCTATTAATTAATTAAGTCATATAATTTAATTAAGAAAATAAATTATATCTGCAAAGATAAATTTATTTGATTAATTAAATTAATTGATTAATTAATTCAGAATTAATATTAAGGATTTTCAGAATTTAAATTGGATTAAAAACAGTCTTAAATCAGCAAGACAATTGAAAATGAACTAGCATGACAATCAGGATTGTCATACCGATTGTCATGCCAAGTCATTTCAATTGTACTACCGAAAGTTCTACTGGGAAGGAGATAGTCTTGCTAGTTCAACTGATTGTCATACCGAAAGTCATTGTAGTTTAATCAGATTGTCTTGCTAGTTCAATCCATTGTCCTACCGAAAGTCTTGCCAGCTATAGGATTGTCATTCCAGTTCAATTCAATTCTGTTGAATGAATTAAAAAGACACAGAAGCAGCAAAAAGAAAAATTATCATCCAATCAAGAACACAAAACTCGAGAACAAAGAAAAAGAAGCAGACATAAATATTTCATCTCATCTGCAACTTCAAGATCAATTTCTAGATTGTAAAGTTAAATCCAATCAACTAGAAATGTTTATCTTGTTCTTGTGTAACAATCTAGCGGATCAAAATCCCTAGAACTTAATCTCAAATTGCGTTTAGCATTTGAATCTTTTTATTACAAAAATAGAAAAAGTTCATGTCGAATTTATTCTAGATTTGTGATAATTAATTTGAGATTAATTCCTTGTAATCGATACAGTTGTTGTAACACCTTTCAAGTTTAATAATATTTTTATTTAACTTGAATTTTGTTTCACATTTTTTATTCCGCATTTAATTCGATTATTCGGTACCGTTTGTATTCAACCCCCCTTCTACAAACGCATTGGGACCTAACAAGAATTGAGGCTGAATAGACATGGGAGTAGGCATGGCAGATTTGCAATTAACAGACAAATGATTTACACTACCACATTTGACACAGATTTTTCTAGGAGCATATTTGTCAGGTGTGTAGTTATTATGTTTGTTAATCCCTATTTTACCATTCCTATTGTTTTTCCTTTTAGTCTCTGTTTTTACCTCTATCTTCTCAAGTCTGTCACTTAACTGTTTGACAGTCATGTGACCAACATTAGCCTTCTTCCCTTTCTTGGCTTGACTTGACTCTCCTGAAACAAAGTTCTTGGAAACAGACCCATACTTTTCATTTAGGTTGGTTAATTTGGCTTTGCTAATGGGTTTGCTCACAGCCGACGGATGAGGATTTTTATCATTCGACGGATAACACTTTTTGTTATCCGACGGATAGTTCTTATCATCCGTCGAGTCTACATCTGTCAGCAATCCATCTACCAAAATAGGTTCTAGTTTCTCCTTATTCTTTTTCCAGGCTTCATCACAAAAAGACTCAATTTCTTGAACCTTGGTGATTTGAGCATGAACATCTCTGGATGTTTTCCATGCTTTAATCACCTCCTGTTCACGATCGAGCTGCTTCTTTAAAATTTCTTCCTTTTTCAAGGACTCAGTTAATTCCTCCTTGGAAATTCTACACTCAATTTTTAGTTTCTCAAACTCAACAAACTGAGACTCAAGCACATTATTCCTCTCACTCAAAAACAAGTTGTTTTCTTTGATTTTAGCATTTTCTTTAGTGAGGGACTTAAGTGTAACACGCAAATGATACAATTATGTAGACATGTCATTTATTGCATCATTACACTCAGCTTTAGATAAATGTGCAAGGTTTGTAGTGATTACCTGATTGCTTGAGGAACTTGTCTCTGTTTCATCAGACTTGGCCATAAGGGCTAGATTGACATAGCTGACATCCTCATCTTCATCTAAACCATTAGCTGCCCAGTCATTCTCTTGTGTAATAAAAGCCCTTTCCTTCTGTTTGAGTAGATCAAAGTATTTTTGCTTATAATCCACAGACTCAAATCTTTTCTTACTGGAATCTGACTTTCTACACTTATTTGCAAAATGCCCTGCCAAGCCATATTTGAAACACTTGAATTTTGATTTATCCACCATGTTTCTATTTGGCTTGGCAGCTCCAAAGTTCTTCTTGAACTTGAGCTTGGCAAATCTTCTTGAAAGGAATGCTAGGTGCTCATCAATGTCCTCCATGTCATCTTGACTCAATGAATCTTCACTTTCTGCAGCTAGCCATTTACCCTTGCTTTCACAGGCCTTTGAAGTTGATTCCACAGCTTCCATCTTCACTTCCTTCTCCTTTTCCAGTTCAGCCACTAGTGCAATGGATCCTCCTTTCTTCTTTCCTCTCTCCATTCTTTCATCCTGCTCTATCTCAAGCTCATAGGTCTTCAGAATGCCATACAGTCTCTCGAAAGTAAACTCCTTATAATCTTGTGAGTTTCTCAATGAGACTGTCATTGGTTTCCATTCCTTTGGAAGAGATCTGAGAAATTTCAGATTGGAGTCTTTAGTCTGATAGACTCTTCCATGCAATTTAAGAGCATTTAGTAGCTTTTGGAATCTACTAAAAATGTCAGTGAGTGACTCACTTTCTTCATTGTGAAAATGCTCATATTGCTGAATCAGGAGCTGCATTTTATTTTCTCTTACTTGCTCAGTACCATCACAGATTATTTGTATTGTATCCCAAACTTTCTTGGCAGTCTTGCAGTTGATGATGTTATCAAACATGTCTGCATCAACACCATTGAACAGAATGTTCATGGCCTTTTTATCTTTCCTGACTTGTTCAATATCAGGATCAGGCCATTCATTCCTTGGCTTTAGAACAGATGGTTCATTTCCTGTTGCAGCTCTCATAGGAACATGAGGGCCTCTTTCTATGCAGTCCACATAGGCCTCATCTTGAGAAAGAATATGAAGATGCATCTTTACTTCCAATGATGGTAATTATCTTTATCAAGAAAAGGAATCTTGACTCCAACATCTTTCTTATTCATCATGCTGAATTGTTTTGATCTTTAAACTCTTTGTAGATTAAGAGCTCGCTCTGATACCAATTGTTAGTCCCTTAACAATATAGCAAGAATTACAGAAGGGGGGTTGAATGGAATTCTTGAACCTTTTTCTTGAAATAAAAATGTTCAACTCGATTATGGATATATTTGTTTTGATTAGCACAATGCGGAATGTAAACTTGAATGAATCAAAACATAAGTAATTAACAACAAGAGTCTTTAAAAACTTTCTGGTGGATTTAAACAATTCCACCAGAGATATATTTAATATATCGAGAGGACTCTGTGTGCAGAAATGCTCACAACTGCTTACACAAATAGAACTGCTAAGAACACAGGAAATGCTAAAGATAGTGCTTACAAAGATTTCTCTGTTGTTATTTCTTAGCTATCTCGGTTATTTTTCTATTTGCTACTCTCTTGGTTTATATATTACCAAGATTACAAAGTCAAAAGAACTGAACAAATCTAAAATCTAACAGTCTTGATCTTTGCTGCTTTTCGTCCTCTATTACCCAGTTAATGGGCTTCCACAGTGTACTTGTATCCAACTCAACGGATGTGTGTCAGCTTTCACTGTTCAACTGATGTTTGAATCTTGATATGATCATCTGTCGACTTTTAGATCATCCGTCGATGACTTAATTGATCATCCGTCGACTGCTATGTTAAACATCCGTTGATAGTCATTTGATCATCCGTCGAAGCTTTGTTAAGCATCCGTTGGTAGCTATTTTGGTCATCCGTCGAAGTTTTGTTAATCATCCGTTGGTAGCTATTTTGGCACTTGACTTCATTTCACTTATACAGAATTACAAGACATTGCTTATGTACAGTTAATCAACCTATTATGTATATCTAGTTAAAGTCAACATGACTTATATGCTACTCCAGATTCTATACAAAGGTGCATACAACACTGTGCTACAAACTTATTATTACATAAGCTACTCACTCGATGGATAATAAGTTAATCATCCGTCGGGACTATAATGAGTTATCCGTCGGGACTATAATTCTTATCCGTCGAGTGCTACATTATTTCACTAAGTAAAATCTACTTAGATGTTTTGTTTAGGTAATCATCAAGTACACAACATATTCACAACAAATAGTCAAGTAGAACATGCTATCCAATAGTCAGTAAGTCTATTTCATAGAACAAAGTTTACTCATATCACATCACATTACTACTTTACATATCGCACTTATCATATCATCATCATTTAATTTTACAAAATCCCAGGTTTATACTTTTTTTTTCTTCAAAATTCATCTAGTTCATCCCATACGTATTCACGGGTAGCTTAGTCACTAAGGGCTTCTTTTAACCTTGATAACAGCTATCTTCTGAAACACTTAAATCTCCTTTCTAAACTTCGTCTCACCTCTATTTATAACTCAAGCGCTCACCATTTACTGTAGCTCTCGAATCCATCCTCGTAGGTACAATCGCTTCATAGGACAAATTCTAAACTGGGGGTATAGAACATGATGTAGGGTAAACTAAAGAGATATACTCACACCCAAATGTCCAATAAAATAAAATTAAACAGAGAGAGGTTCTCGAATAGGTAGTCTCATATTAAAAGGTAGAAGAATAGCGTAGAATAGCTTGAAGAGGTGCAACTGTCATAACGGAAGGTAACGCCATTAATACTGATGGAGGAACAAGGTGCAGATCCAATCTAAGAGAAGATGACGATCCTCGAACGGAAAGCTCCAAACGATCAAATGACACCAGGAAATCAAAATCTTCCATTGCCGTTGTCTGGAATTCACGTCACAAGCTGAGAATCCCAAATCGCAACACAAACCGTGCCGAAGACTTACTATATCGTCGCACTCAACCTCACAACGTCTTATCTTTCTATTTCCTACTCCTAATCCTAACCCTCTACCCATTTCCGACAATCTAGGCTTGTTTCAGTGACTTATAACCTGTAGCTCTGATACCAACCTGTGGCGCCCTCCAAACCCGGGTCAGAAGTTTGAGGTCCACAACACATACACAATATATAATTCTGTAAAAGAGATATTATTTATAATGACCCTGCTTCACAGAAACCACGGATCGCAACAGGTTAAAGTATGAAAACAAGCCACAACCTTAACTTTTATTACAACGTACCAAATCCCAACTAAATTAACTTACAATTGATAATAAAATCATTCTTACAATCTGACTATCTCTATACCGCATGAAGCTTCTGTTGGCTTAATTCAACTCACTGGAACCTTAGCCCGTACTTTGGACTGAGGAACTTCACTATCATCCATATTCTTTTTAACTGTAAAATAGATAAAAGAATCGCAAGGGTGAGCTGACTAGCTCAGCAAGTCATAATAACGATTACTGAGGTTAAACAATGATCAAGTGAAATGATTCAGATGATTCAAGTTTCTTTTTAACTAATCATTAGAATTGGATATTCATTTTAAGTTTTAAAAACCAAGGTTAGGCTGCTGATCAGTCACGCACTAACCCCGAGCAAGCACACAACACTGCTCTAATTACTGGATCCAAGGCACACATTGGCCTAACTTGACCATTGGTATGGTCTGACCACGAATCTGGTCCACACATATATAAAAACTATCCAATTCTAAAGCAGTTCAATACGATAAACAATGTAATTCGATAACGCAAGATCATACTCAATGAAGATTAAATATTTGAATAAAACATAAGGAAACTCATGGATATCACAAGGGTATATCAGGATATGTAAAAAAAACGGCTTTTAGTTTGTATAAGGGTCAGGTATCAGACCAGTAATGATGTTTCAGGGTATGGTTATTTGATGTTATTAAAATGTTTGGAATATAAAAATTCATGTGTTTTCGAACAGATTTTCTTCCAGTGTTTGGTAGTTATACATATGGGAAGTAGTATCGTATTTGTGTGATTTGGTATCTTGAGGATCAACAAAGGATGGTTTATAAGAATGAGGCTTATGGCTCAAGATCAAGAAAATCAGGGTTCAAGGTTTAATAGTTTAAAGCACTTGCAATATAAAACAGGAGTTATTTTGAATAATAGCGATATGTTATGAAACAGTTCGAAAACATTGGTAACATATATCTTGAAGCAAAGTTCAGAAATACTTGCCTTACAAGGCTTTATAACCATTACTGATCAATTCTGGACCAACTCTGTCACTTAGGCTTTTACGTCCAACCACTATATCACTCTGGATTCGACCTCGACACTCAGGTCTTCCTGTTGAAACTCTACTGAGCTCGTCGACTGATCACTAGGTTATCTTTAGTCCATCGTCCACTTTCAGGTTCCCGACTATAACCTACAGGGTCGAAATACCCTATGTTAGACGTCTAAGTATGCTTGACATATCTTTGATACTAATTCTTACCCAACGATATTCAAACCCGACTCGTAATATACTTCATATAATAATACACGTATCACTTAGGGTTTACGTTCTCGAAAATCGGTTCAGCTTCGTTTTCGGAAAATAGATATACTCTTTATTTTACGAAATCAAGGTTATCAATTTAGGAAAATATTTCATCACGTCATACAATCAAGTTTCGTATAAAACACGCACATATATATATAGTCTCTCGACGTCCCGATAATCCTCGGATACGCTTCCGTATTTCCGTAATTTGATTTTCCCGAAAATCGGGCAGCGTCCCCTTTGTTTATCGGACTACCCGTCGAAACATCAATCGACGTCAAACCAACTATAATCAAATTCACAACTACAATTCTAATCATCAGTTCAATTTAACAATTAATCCAATCACAATTCATCAACTGATTTACATACTCGACTTTAATGAAAAAAATCAAATTCTCGTTTCAACGTTAATCTCACGAACTAATTTATTTATTTTAAAATATTAGGACTCAGAATAAACATCATAGTCCACCGTCGGCTCGCCGAGGCTCATCGCCGACGGCGGCAAAATTTTTCAGTGCCCGAATTATTTGGGTTTCCAATACGAATTTTACCAATTTAAATCTCAAATAATTAAGTTAAATACTCGAATAATCACAAAGTTCATTCGAAATTTTCCACAAAATTAGATTAAATCCGAATTCCAAAAAGTGTGGAACAATCGAATTATACAGAGCCTAAACCAAAAGCAGTGACTTGCAACACATAAAACAACGAAACGGGAACACGCGCGTGTGCGTTACACCCACGCCGGCCGCCACGCCGGAATACACAGGGCGGTGGCTGGAAGAAGATAACAGGGAATATCAAAACAGACACAACAGACACACGCTGACATCATGCACACGAGCATATAGATACACATATACACCGATTGTCAACACGAATAGAACCAGCCAAGCTAAGGATTCAAGCGGCGGCTCACCGGGCACGGCCGGAAAAATGAAACGGCAGCAAGCAGGAACAGCCGAGAGGAGAAATAGAAAAAGGAGATGAACAGAGAGAGAGGACAGAGAGTAAAGAGATTGATGTAAAAAGGAATAAAGAAAATGATTTGCTGCTTGTTTTGTTTGTACATGACACATATCGAGTTTATACAGCAACAACACAGAACAAATGTAATGCTGCCACGCATCTGTAATTCAGGACACGTTTCAAATAAACAGATACGTAATTTTTTTTTGCGATAATTACGAAGATTTAAAGGTCTTTTTTGCCCCGTAATTCGAAATTAACGAAACGAGGTGCGAATAAAACAGCCCCCGAAAATTACGAAAATATTTTTAAAATATCGTAAGTATCCCGGAGTTTATAAAAACATAAATTTCGTAATTTTAAAATAACTTCTGAAACGCAATTTATACCCGTATTTCTCATTTGACAAACCGAGGTGTACTTAAAACAGATTTGGAAAATCATGAAAATAATCTTAAAATATTATAAATATCCCAAAGTTAATAAAAACAAGAATTTTGAAATTTTAAACCGATTGTTAAAATGCACTTTATATCCGCTTTTATCAATGAAGCGAAACAACGAGCGCGTGAAATTAATCCCGAAAATTTCCAGAATAATTTTAAAATTCTCGGAATATTCCAAACTTAAATAAATATGAATTTCATAATTTTTGAAGAATATTAGAATTAAATATGGATTTTACAAATAAAAGCATTCAGAAAATTATTTAAAGATAAATAATTAATAAAATATTGATTTCTTAATTTTATAAAATCCTAAAAATAATTATTGTAATTATAAAATCATAAAAATAATTTTTGAAAAATTCCCAATATTTATGCAAATAAATTTGCACCAAATCCACTTTTGAAAATGAAAACAATCCGATACGACTCCATAATTAATCACCCGAACAACCCGGTATATTATAAATTACACCTATATAATAATCAACCAACACAGAGCGGTCAAACCCAATACACATATTTTATTTAATAATTTCCGTAATGATCACATATTTACATAATTCAAAAAACACACGAGTCGTTATATTAAATACCAAAATAAAATTTTCAAAAGCTTAACAATAATTTTTATGATTTATTTGAATTAATTATAAATAATTGTATTTTATTTTACTAATTATAATAAAATTAATTGAATAAATGAATTAACTAATTAACTAAATCTATAAATAATAAATTATAAAAAATTAAAACGAATATAGATTTTTGAAAATAATAAGAGAAATAATTTTTAGAATTTAAAATAATTAAGTAAATAATTTTTAGAATTTAAATATCAACTAAATGATTTTTGAAATTAGAATAAATGATTTTTAGGAAATTGAAAATGATTTTTGAATAAATAAAAAAAATATAAAAACAAAAACAACATTTGGTAAATGAGTTTTGGAGTTTGAAGATCAAACAGAGCCAGCCCCCAAGAACATGGTCGGATTTTTGTTTGAATGTCGCCGGAATCTCTCCGGTTTCTGGAACCTCCAGAATCCGGCCGAGTTCCGGTCGGCGTTCAAGCCTCCGGCCATACTCCGGCTGCCCATACCTTGTCTAATTAGGCTCATTTTTTAGCGTTTCGCACCCCCAACCAATTCAACACATCTCCAGGATTCCAAAAATCGCAACAACAATAGTAAACGATGACTGAATCATCGATTTCGATCAGGACGACGAACTCACGCTCGTCCTTTTCGGCGAATTAACGATTCGCTTCATTTCTATACCAAACTCAACCATATATGTACGAAAATAAAGCTTATGCGATATACAATCTAACACAATTGTCCTTAACATCAAACAATCAGCCAACAGTCCGTAAAATCAAGTTAAAATGAAGAACATCAACCCGAGTTCGACTAGCACAAAATCGAACATAATCAATCCAAATATATATGTAAATCGACTGTAAATAAGAAGATAAATCTATTACTATCATAAAAAACAATCAAAACCACCCCGAAATTAAACACCCAATTTCAATCGATTATAATTAAAATCGAAAATTTTGATTCATATAACCTCGATGAAAACTGAGAACAGGACAGGATATAAGGGTTTGAGAGCTTCGATTCCGATATTCGAGCTTCAAAAACGGAAGTCATGATCATATAAAATCAATGGATTGATCTTTAGAGGTTCAAGAACACCCCCACACTCTTGTTCTTGAATTTCTTATTTTCTTTTTAATTTCTGAATTTTTATGAATTTTAATGAACAAAATAAAAATTATACAGCTATTTATATTTACAGAAATTATATCCCCAAAATAAATTAAGGGTGTTTTTATTCCCATAATTAAAATAATTAAGCCCCAAGATTATATTTACGGGGAATAATTTTAAAAACAGTAAAAATAAAATTCGTATCAAAATTCCCCAACAATTGCGAATAATTCAAAAATACAAAAATACGAGGTATTTGAAATATGAATAATTTTATAAAAATAAAAACACAGATTTTGTGGGGTTTGATGTCCCGGTGGGGTCCCGGTCTGATTATTTTTGAAAAACAGAAACGATACCTAAATTAACAGAAAATCCCAAAGACACATAAAATACATTTAACACACATAAAATGAGATGAAACGAGTAACTCGAATAAACACGCGTCCAAATTACGGATCGATTTATATATATGCAATTTAAACAAGTAACGAGTATCCCATTGGATCATATCGGATATGAAAATACATTACTTAGCCGTTAAGTAACTATAAAAATGATACAATTTAATATCAGATTTGGATAATTATCAAAACTGGGCTTCCTATAAAACACTTTATATGAAAATATTGTAATAATATCCCGTCTTTCGATAATACGGGTTTTGTTGTTTTATCAAAACGATTATCGTATCGAAAATTTTTTGCCGGGATACGTACGGGTCAAACCGTAATCCGGATTGGAAAAGTTAAAACACGGAAAATGTCCGGAATTACCAGATTAGGTTAGGAAGGAGTTTTTGAAAGAGTTTCGGGTTATAAAAACGTAAAAACGGATGAAGTTGGACGATTCCCGGCTTTATAAAAATAGTTTTATAATTACTTAGAAAATAATTATTATATCCATAAATCATTGTAAAATCATATAACAGTCCAAAAATTACCAGAAAAATATCACAATTATCTATATTTTAATATGAACATAGAAAAATTATAATATTCAAAGAATATCATATATAAACATCCAAAATATCAACTCCAATTATCAGATAATTCCCTAAAATTCACATAAAATCACATAAACAATTCCAAATAATAATAATAGTATTTGAAAATATGGGATATTACATTAGAATTCTCCAAGGATGGTCTTTGTAATGCCTGTCAACTTGGCAAGCAAAAGAAAGCCATTTTCAAGAGTAAGACAGTCTCCTCGATTGACAAACCCTTGCAACTGCTTCACATGGATTTATTTGGACCAGTTAATGCCATATTTATCTCTAAGAAGAAATACTGCCTAGTAATTATTGATAATTTTTCTCAGTTCACCTTGACCTTCTTTCTCCATTCAAAAAATGAGGCCAGAAAAATCATAATTAATTACATCAAATTGATTAACAATAACTTGGACTCAAAAGTGATAAAAATCAGGAGTGACAATGGAACTGAGTTGAAGAATTTAGCTGTGACAGAATATCATGAACATGTTGGAATTTATCATGAGTTTACTACACCAAGAACTCCCCAACAAAATAGAGTTATGGAAAGGAAAAAAAAACTATTATTGAAGCAGCAAGGACAATGCTAGGAGAATCAAAATTACCCACCTACTTTTGGGTGGAAGCCATTAACAGTGCATGTTACACTCAGAATATCTCTCTAATAGATCAGGTTTATGGTATGACTCCATATCAGCTGTTTAAATGGAAGAAACCAACCTTGGATTTTCTGCATGTGTTTGGTTGCAAATGTTTTATTCTGAGAAATCAAGGTGAAGATATTGGCATATTCAAAGTTAAAGTAGATGAAGGAATTTTTATTGGATATGCAGCTGGAAAAGCTTATAGAGTCTACAACATGAGAATCAACATTGTTATGAAATCATTTCATATAGCTTTTGATGACAAGGAGATTCATGGATTGATAGACCAAGAGTACAATGATGCACTTATATTTTATGATGAAATGGTAGAATGGCAAGATGAAACTGATGATGACCCCATAAAAATCAACACAAAATCAATGAGGCATCCATTGAAGCTCATAATGATCTATTATTTAATATAGAGCATGAAACTCCATCAACTGTTACTAATGCCTCAAACTCAGGGGGGGCTTCAAGAATTAATTTTCCAAATTCTGTTCAACAGAATGAAGATAAAGAAGCTAAATCATCTAGATTAAATCTGTCTTTATAAAGAAAATGGACAAAAAGTCATCCATTTGAATTAATCATAGGAGATGCATCTGCATGAGTTAGGACCAGAAGAGCAACCCAAGAGGAATGTTTGTACATCAGTTTTCTCGCACAAGAAGAACCCAAATGAGTTGAGGATGCTCTAATGGATTCAGACTGGATTACAGCCATGCAGAAAGAATTAAACTGTTTTGAAAGAAATAAAGTGCAGAAGCTAGTACCTAGGCTAAAGGACAGATCAATCATTGGAATAAAATGGGTATTCAGAAACAAGATGGATGAAAATGGAATCGTTATAAGGAACAAAGCAAAATTGGTTTCCAAAGGTTATTCTCAAGTAGAAGGAATTGATTTTGATCAAACTTTTGCTCCTGTGGCAAGACTGGAAGCAATCATAATCTTTCTGACCTATGCAGCTCATGGCAATTTCAAAGTCTATCAGATGAATGTAAAAAGTGCTTTTCTAAATATAGAATAACTTGAAAAAGAAGTATATGTTTGGAAACCACCTGGATTTAAGGACTCAAAATTTCCAAAGTATGTATATCTTCTTTTAAAAGCACTATATGGTCTAAAACAAGCACCTAGAGATTGGTATGACACTTTATCTCAATTCTTACTTGAAAATAATTTCACTAGAGGTACTATAGATAAACCCCACTTTTATAGAAATATCAATGGTTTTAGTATACTTGTACAGATCTATGTGGATGATATAATCTTTGGTTCAATTGATGAGAAGCTTTGAAAAAAGTTTTCCCAACTAATGCAAAGTAAATATGAGATAAGCTTGATGGGTGAACTCATGTACTTCCTTGGTTTATAAGTGAAACAAGTGAATGAAGGAATTTTTGTTAGTCCCTAACAATGCAACAAGAATTACAGAAGGGGGGTTGAATGGAATTTTTGAAACTTTTTCTGAATTATAAAATATTTTAACTTAAAATATATATGTCAGTGTTTTGATTTGCAATGTGCGGGATGATAAGTTAAATATGAATCAAAACACAAAGTAAAAAAAACACAAGTCTTTAAAACTTTCTGGTGGATTTGAATATATCCACCAGCTATATATATATATATCAAGAGAACTCTGTGAAGCTTGAATAGCTCACAGCTGCTTACAAATAAGAACAACTAAACTTACAGAGAAATGCTAAAGGATTCAGCTTACAATTATTTCTCTGAGAAAAGATACTTGTTTAGTCTTGTTGTTGTTCTATTTTCTACTCTTGGTTTATATATCACCAATATTACACAGTAATAAGACAAGATAATAAAACAAAACCTATCAAGTCTAATACTATGCTGCTTCATTACTCTATTTCAGCATCTTTGAATATCTTCATGATAGCATGGAAATGGTAATGCTTCTTTGTTCTCAAAAACCCAGTTGAATAGGCTGCCACATTCCTTTTGCAAACACTCGATGCATGTGACTGTGTTGTCACTGTCAACAGATGTTTGAATTGATCATCCGTCGGGTACATGATTATCATCCATCGGGTTGCCTTGTTGATCATCCGTCGGGTAGCTTTGCTGATCATCCGTCGGGTAGCTATTTGGCACTTGACTTCATTTCATTTATGCAGAATTACAAGACATCATCTATTTACAATTAATCAACCTATTCTGCATATCTAATTACAGTCAACATGACTTATATGCTACTACAGAATTTATACAAAGGTGTTTGCAGAAATGTGCTACATGACTTATTGTTACATAAGCTACTCACTCGATGAATGTCAAATCATCATCCTTCGGGACTATATTGAGTCATCCGTCAGGACTAGATTAGATTATCCATCAAGTGCTACATAATTCACTAAGTTAAATCTACTAAGGTGTTTTGTTAATAATATCATCAAGTTCACAACATATTCCCAACAATCTCCCCCAATTTATGTGTTGTGTATATGTTGTGTACTTAATGATTTCATGAATAAAATACCTTGGTAGATTTTACTCAGTGAAAATGTAGCACTCGACGGATAAGGATTATAGTCCCGACGGATAACTCATTTAGTCCTGATGGATGATGACTTATTATCCATCGAGTGAGTAGCTTATGTAACAATAAGTCTGTAGCACATTTCTGCATACACTTTATTTAGAATCTGTAGTAGTACTTAAGTCATGTTGACTTTAACTAGATATGCAGAATAGGTTGATTAATTGTACATTGATGATTTCTTGTAATTCTGCATAGATAAAATGAAGTCTAGTGCCTGATTGCTACCTGATGGATAAACAACCATAAATTCGACGGATGATCAATAACCGGACGGATGATCATTAACTCGACGGATGATCATAAACCCGACGGATAAAGAATTCAAATATTTGTTGACAGTGACAACACAGTCACATGCGTCGAGTGTATGCAAATGGAATGTGGTAGCCTATTCAACTGGGTTTTCGAGAACAAAGAAGCATTGCCATTTCCATGCTATTATAAAGATATTCAAAGATACTGGAATAGAGTAATGAAGTAGCATTGTATTAGACTTGATAGTTTTTGTTTTATTATCATATCTTATTACTTTGTAATCTTGGTGATATATAAACCAAGAAGCAACAATAGAATAGTAACTAAGGAACTAAGCAACCAAGAGAGAAACATTTGTAAGCTAAACTCTTAGCATTTCTCTCATTCTTAGTTGTTATCATTTTGTAAGCAGCTGTGAGCTTTTTGCACACAGAGTTCTCTCTATATATATTATATATCTCTGGTGGAATCATTCAAATCCACCAGAAAGTTTTTAAAGACTCTTGTTTTTAATTACTTGTGTTTTGATTCATTTTAAGTAACTATTCCGCATTCTGTTAATCAATTCACATTTATATATATTTGAGTTAGAACATTTTTATTCAAGAAAAAGTTTCAAGAATTCCATTCAACCCCCCTTCTGTAATTCTTGTTACATTTTTAAGGGACTAACAGTTGTATCTGTAAAGAATTTATCTATTCTATGTAAGTTCAACTTGTAAGCAGTTGTGTGCAAAAATCATTGCATCACAGAGTTCTCATATTAATATATATCTCTGGTAGAAAAGTTCAATCCACCAGAAAGTTTTTAAATACTTGTATATGATTACTTTGTGTTTGATTTCTTCAATACTTTCAAAACAAAAAACTGGAAAAATAGAAAACCCGGTTTTCCCGTGTTTTCCAAATTATAACTACAGATATGAAAAGTGTGGAAAATAACATTTTGATATTTTCTAAACCTAGAAAAGTGAAAAACACCACTTTCATCCCTACTAGACACAAATATTTTTATATTTTTATTATTTTTAACTTTATATGGTTAATTAACAATTTTGTAAATTTACTTAAAAAGTTAACGAAAAAGTAGTAGAGTAAACAACCAATATACTACTAACTTAACTTGTGGAACTTATAAATTTTCAACACTATACTATCATATTTTAAAATTAAAAGTATAAGACATATTTATAATAAAAAATTTCAAAATAGTGTAATTTAACAGTTATTTTGTTAGTTTCATTAATATTAATATTTAAATTATAAGAGGGAGCTTAATAATATAATAACTAATAATTTATATGTTAGAAAAATAAAGATAAGACTCACTAGAACTTAGTTATGAGTTATTTCGTACAAGAGTCTTCAAATTTTTTGTATATAATTATTATGAAATATTTAATAAAAGCTACAAAATTGGATTTATTTACAGTCATATAGTTAGAAAGTTTCACTATTCAATTATTTCAGGAAACTGTTTTATATTTTATTTGTCATTTTTATTGATATTTTATCTAAAAAATTATTTTAAACATGTTAAAGAAATATGTATGTACAATTAAATTGAGAAACGTTAAAATTGTTTTACTAGTTGCCTTTTTATATATTTACTCAAATTATCTCGTCATTTATTTAATGTTTTTAAGAAAACAGAAAACTGAACATATATTATTTTTTTATCTGGAACACATTTTCTCAGTTTTCAACTGTTTTCTTAGAAATGAAAATTTCAGAAAATTTTAGAAAAACAGAAAATAGAAAAATGGAAAATTTTTCTACAAGTAAACAGCCCCTTAGCATTCCTTGCATTTCCAAAAGAGTCTCATTGCTAGAGATGCTCAACTGGTCTTCTAATCTGAAGAATGTTCTGACTCGCTTATTATCCATGAATTCCATCAGCCAGTAGGGTCATAGATGCACTCTACTTCGAGTGTAAGGAATAGTTAGAGTCTTTGGGAGTGCATCTTTGGCTCTAATACTCCTCAGTTTTTCAATCTTCTTTAGAACCAGTCTTCTAGCTATCACATTGAATCCAAAGTTCTTCTTAAATGATGAATAAACCTTTATCAGCATAGATTGGCTTTCTTGAAGGATCCTGTGAAGTGGCCATTGTATCTCTTTTCCTCCCTTGTACTTGAATACTAACCTTTCAGGTAGATTCCTGTAAGCATCAATCCCTCTAACTTCTTCCAGTTCATCTAGATAGAGGTTTAGATCTGAGAATTCCTTAATGTCACAGATGTACATGATGTCTCCCTTGTTGACTTTGGTTTGAGCTTTGGTTAGGGACTTGGATCTAAGAGTTGAGGGCTTCAGTTTCTTGACTGCTCTGGTCTTTATCTTCTTTGGCTTCATGAAGTGAGGTAGATTGAGTTCAGGTATTGGTAGACTATCCTAGTCTATTGGCGCATTCTTTGGAATGATAGGTTCTGTGGTGCCCTCCAAACCCGGGTCAGAAGTTTGGGGTCCACACACACGCCTTATTTATAACCTGCTTATAACAATAATAAACATAATAATAATATGCAGTGACCCTATTTACCAACTACCACAGATCACAACAGGTTAAAGTATGCACACAAGCCACACATCTACTTATATTACATACCGTTCAAATCCCAACTATTCCAAACTAAAAACTGAGTATTAAACATTATTACAAACTTTTACAGACTTAAATTATCCCAAAAGAAGCCTACTAGCTCAGCTTAATCAACCTGAACCCCTAGCTCTCGCGCTGGACTGGGGATCCGCGGTACCAACTGGTTCCTTCTTAACTGGAAAAGAACAGAAATAATATCGCACAAATGAGCTAACTAGCTCAGCAAGTCACAATGACAAAACTGAGAATAATGATCATCAAGTGAACATGATTATGATATCAAGTAAACAATGGATTATGATTTAGAATTGGATATTATACTTTTATTTTAAAAACCAAGGTTAGGCTGCTCATCAGTCACGCACTAACCCCGAGCAAAGCACACAGCACTGCTCTAACTACTGGATCCAAGGCACACATTGGCCTAACTTGACCATTATATGGTCTGACCACGAATCTGGTCCACAATTTTATAAAAACAATCCAATTCTAACATAATAACAGAATAAGCAATAATAAACAATAACTAGAATCATTAACAACAATGGGTGTTTAACAATGAAAGGGTCTCAACCCTTGTAAGGATCAATAAGGTAATTTCAAAGCTTGGATGCTGGGTAATCAAAGAATTGGATAACAAAGGAATCAACGTTTCAAGGTTTTAAAGATTTGGGCTTTCAAAGCATAAAATACAATGGTTTGAAGGTGTAAGCAATCTCGTTCAGTGTTTAATATTTAATGTGTATGTATTTGTGGAGTAGTATTGCATACATGAGGTTCGTGTTTGGGTATACAACAATCAATGGTATAGAAAGAATAAGGTTCATGGCTCAAGAACAATAACTGGAATCAAGGTTTGGGTTTCAGTGCTTCAAAGCACTTGCAATATTAACAAGACTATCAAGTACTACAATATCTCGAGAAAGTTCAGAACACTTGCCTGGTATTAGCTTACTATCGTGCACTCGCTTCCAATCACAATCGTCTTATTCCTCAACTACATGTTTCCCTTTCCTACGTCTTGCCTCTTCTGCTCACATATCATAAACATCTATCAATAATCAACTTAAACGATTCTATTCAACACATACTTCTATCTACCCTTCGTTTCACCTAAATTCGATTAACGGATTGAAAGGTATGCAATAATCAAGTAAACGCCGGATATATAAATCGATAGTCAATCAACAAGTCACGTATAACACATAATATATCACGTAATCAATGACATATGGTTTATAAAGAAGTCTCGGGTCATAAATAGGCTTTCTGGTATTTAAAATGATTTTTAAAATATTTTTCGGAATTAAAACGGGTCATTGGATCAATTTCGGGTTAATAAACAGGGTTCGATTGGCCAATTCTGGCTTCGAAACAATTTTATAAAAATTATCGAGCCTTGGAAATAATTTAGAATAATATTTTAAAGCTCGAAACTATTTTTCAGAATTTTTAAATCATTTTTAAATAATTAAATCTAATTAAATAATTAATTAAAATCAATTAATAATTAATTAAATCAATTAATCAATTAATTTTGGAATTAATTGACCAATTAATCAATTAAAAATTAACTGAAATTAATTAATTGATTAATTCAGATTTATTTTTGAATTAAAAATAATTTTCGGAATTAAAATAATAATTTTTAGAATTTTCAGAAATTAAAAATGAATTTTTATAATAAAAATAAATAGGAAATATAATTTTTAAACATTTTTAAAACAGATTCCTAAATTTGCAAAGTCTAGAAACTTCAGGGACCTAATTGTATCGTTCCCAAAAGTCTAGGTACCAAATTGTAATTTTTACATCCCCATCGCCGGAAAATACAGGGGTGGCCGGAGAACACGTTCCTGGCGTCCTCACCCCACCAACACCTCCAGATCACATCTATATTTCACCAGGAACTCAACCATACCAACAAATCATTTTAATCATCCCTGAGTTGGCCGGAATTTGGCCGTGAAGTTTGCCAGTTTCCGGCGAACTTCGGAAAATTTCAAAAGACAACTCCCTTCTCTACAGACCTCGGTGATTCATGAAACTTATACGACTAGATTGCAAATTTCACAGAGAATACAATCCACTATACCACAACATCAATCTATTCCAGAATAAGAAACCCCCAAATTTTAATTAAGAACATTCATACGGGTTATAAACCCTAATTTTGAAATTCGAAAATCAAACTCAAATTTGAACATGTTATTGAACTCCAAATCAGGCGTATAATATATCAAAATCACCAGGAAAACAAGCTCTACAACATGCAATCATCAAATCATACAAACAATCATCCGAACAAAAATTCATATTTTTAATAAATTTAATTCTAAAATAAATAAAATTATAGAAAATAAACCTTGATTTTTGCAGTAAAACGAAGCTCAGAATCTGGTAGAACACTTCAAATCCTTCGTTTTGGTTACTCAAGCTTTGAAAACAGAGATTGGTAACGCCTTCGTTTTGCTGTTTGATTCTTAGAACAGTTTATGTAATTAGGCTTTTTCTCTGAAAATTATAAAATTAACTATCTGCAAATGATTTTGATACGAAATAAAATACGGTAAAAGGCTATTTATATTTACGGAAAATTAGTATCCCGTTGGATCATTCCGGATATAAAACGGTACGTTTATTCATAAAAACTGATCCAAACGGTATCGGTTTTCGGGATAATTATCTAAACCAGTACAATTTGTACTGCGATCTTGGTCTCAGCGCCTGGTTACAAGTATTACGAAGTGATAATTGGGATAGTTTAATAAAAAGCTCCCGTTTATCGAAAATACGGGTTTTATTGATTTACCGAAACGAATATTGTATCGAAAATGTTGCGCCGGGACCCGTGCAGAACAAACCGTAGGCCAGATCGAAAAAGTCGAAACATGGAATATGCTCGGAATATTACAATTAGGTTAGGAAGGAGTTCTCGGAAGAGTTTCGGGTTCCAAAAACGTAACAACGGGTGACGTTGGTTGGTTCCCGTTTTTATAAAATAGATTTTAATTACCCGGAAAAAGATTTTAGAAATTTCATATGATTCTTATAAATCCATAAATCAACATAAAAATAATTAGGAAGATATGACAATTATCTATATTTTATTTTGGACATATAAAAATTAAAATACTCAATTAATATTATTTTTGAATATCCAAATACAGATAACACTTAACAATTAATTCACAGAATAGATAATGAACACAGATAATAATTATTTAATAGCAAAAATAATTACACGATATATCCCGGATATTACATCCTTCCCCCCTTAAAAGGATTTTGTCCTCAGAATCTCCTAAGAAAACAAATGAGGGTACTTTTCTCTCATATCACTTTCTAACTCCCACGGTGACTCTTCAACCTTTGGGTTTCTCCATAACACTCTTACTAGCTTCACCACTTTATTTCTCAATACCTTTTCTCTTTTCTCTAAAATCTCTATTGGACTTTCTACATATGACAAATCTGCCTGAAGCTCTATTGGCTTATATTCTATTACATGCTTGGAGTCTGGATTATATTTCTTAAGCATTGATACGTGAAAAACATTGTGAATGTGCTCCATGTGCGGGGGTAACGCCAACTCATAAGCTACTTTGCCAACGCGCTTTAGGATCTCAAAAGGTCCGACATATCTTGGACTCAGCTTTCCTTTCTTTCCAAACCTTGTTAGTCCTTTCCACGGTGATACTTTCAGTAATACCAAGCTTCCTTCTTAAAATTCCATGTCTTTCCTTGATTGATCTGCATATTTCCTCTGACGATCTTGTGCGGCTATCAATCTCTTCTGGATAATTTCAACAATTTCCTTTGTCTGCTGTACCAGTTCAGGTCCAAGTAGCTTGCGTTCTCCTACTTCGTCCCAATATATTGGAGATCTACATTTGTGTCCATAAAGGGCTTCATAGGATGGCATCCCAATGCTGGCATGATAACTATTATTGTAAGCAAATTCTACCAAAGGTAAATGTTCGTCCCAACTTCCTTTAAAATCAATAGCACAAATACGCAACATGTCATCGATTGTCTGGACTGTTCTTTCACTTTGGCCATCCGTCTAGGGGTGATAGGCCGTACTCATATTCAGTCTTGTTCCCAAACATTCTTGAAAACTCTTCCAAAATCTTGAATTAAACCTTGGGTCTCGATCAGATACAATAGACACAGGAACTCCATGACGAACTACAATTTCCTTCAAGTACATATGGACCAACTTGTCGAGCGAAAATCTTTCATTTATAGGCAGAAAAAGAGCTGACTTGGTAAGTCATTCCACTATAACCCAAATGGCATCATGATTAGCCCTTATCCTTGATAATCCAACTATGAAATCCATGGAAATATGTTCCCACTTCCACTCTGGAATCTCCAATGGTTGTAACAATCCACTTGGTCTCTGATGCTCTGCTTTAACTCTCTGATAGGTATAACATTTGCTAATCCATTCCGCAATTTCCCTCTTCATGTTCGGCCACCAATAATTCTTCTTTAAATCTCTATACATTTTGGTACTCCTTGGATGAATGGAATATCTTGAACTATGTGCCTCTTGTAAAATTTCATTTTTCAGCTCCGTCACTGGTGGAATCCAAATTCTATATGAAAATCTCAGAATACCTTGATCATCCTTTTGCGTGCATAATTCTTCACCTACCAAACGATTTATATCCTGATCCATTACATCTTCTTGTCCTTTCTTTATTTTCTCCAACAACTCCGGCTGGAAAGTCATACTGTACACTTTCCCTTCCTCAGGTTTGCAAACTCTAATCCCCAATTCCAATTTCTGAAATTCCTTATGTATATCTTCAGGTACTGATAACACATTCAACCTTTCCTTCCGACTCAATGCGTCTGTCACAACGTTCGCCTTACCGGGATGATAATTAATCGAGCAATCATAGTCTTTAATCAACTCTAACCATCTCCTTTACCTCATATTAAGTTCCTTCTGTGTAAATATGTACTTTAAGATTTTGTGATCCGTGAAAATCTCGCACTTTTCTCCATACAAATAATGTCTCCAACTCTTCAAAGCGAAAACTATGGCTGCTAGCTCCAAATCATGAGTAGGACACTTTTGTTCGTGTGGTTTCAATTGCCTTGACGCATACGCAATCACCTTTTTGTGCTGCATTAAAATACATCCTAGTCCTTTGTGAGAAGCATCGCTATAAATTACGAAATTCCCTTGATCGTCTGGAAGTGACAAAACAGGTGTCGTGATTAATCTTCGATTCAACTCCTGAAAACTTCCTTCACACTTGTCATTCCATATAAACTTTTCATTCTTTCTTGTAAGCTTTTTCAATGGTGTTGCAATCCTTGAGAAATTCTGAACGAATCGTCGATAATATCCTGGTAATCCCAAGAAACTTCTTACCTCAGTAGGTATTCTCGGTCTCTCCCAATTCGTAATTGCCTCGATCTTTGCCGGGTCCACTTTGATTCCTTCGTTACTGACTATATGTCCTAAGAACTGAACTTCCTGTAGCCAAACTCACACTTCGAGAATTTAGCATATAACTTCTTTTTCCTTAAAATCTCCAAAGTTGTCCTCAAATGTTCTGCATGATGCTCTTCCATTTTTGAATAAATTAAAATATCGTCTATAAACACAATAACAAACTTATCCAAATACTCCTTGAAAATTTTGTTCATCAGGTCCACAAATGCTGTCGGGGCATTGGTCAATCCAAAAGACATCACTAAAAATTCGTAATGTCCATACCTTGTTCTAAAAGCTGTCTTTGGTATATCTTATGGCTTGATCTTCAGTTGATGATATCCCGATCTTAAATCAATTTTAGAGAAATACTTGGCTCCCTTTAACTGATCAAACAAATCGTCAATTCTGGGTAACGGATACTTGTTCTTGATTGTCAGCTTGTTGAGCTCCCTATAGTCGATGCACAGTCTCATGCTTCAATCTTTCTTCTTGACGAATAATACTGGGGCTCCCCACGGGGATACACTGGGTTTGATTACTCCTTTCTCTAACAACTCCTGCAACTGCTTTGCTAGCTCTTTCATCTCAATAGGCGCCATTCTGTACGGGGCCTTGGATACTGGTTCTGTTCCAGGTGCTAAGTCGATCGCAAATTCAATTTCTCTATCTGGAGGAAGTCCTGGTAACTCGTCGGGAAACACGTTTGGAAATTCATTCACAACTGGAATATTTTCAAGTTTTGTTGGTTCTTGACTTCTGTCAATCATATATGCCACAAAATGCTCACATCCTTGTCGTAGTAATTTCTTGGCTTGAATCATCGTTAAGAACTTCTTTACTTATTTCTGACCTTTGAACGTTACTATTCTTTCGTCTGGCGTTTTCACCATTACCTTCTTATTTCGACAATCTATCTGCGCAGCATGCTTATATAACCAATCCATCCCTATTATAACGTCAAATTCTCCTAACTTAAATGGTATCAAATCTACACAAAATTTATTACCAGAGATCTCAATCTCACAATTCCCACAAACTTGGTTAACAGATACACGTTCTTGATTTGCTAATTCCACAGTCATTATTTCATTTAAACATTCAACTGGACAATTTAACTTACTAACAAAATCTTGTGAAACAAACGATCGAGTTGCTCCCGAATCTATTAACACTTTGGCACATAAAGAATTCACATTAGGCGTACTTGCCACGACATCCGTATCATGGATCGCATCCTTTACCGACATGTCAAAAACTCTAGCCCTTGGAGTCTCATTCACTGTTAAAGTAGATCCCATAATCCTCAATGCATTACTGACTGGGGCTGGTGTCTTGCAATCCCTGGCCATATGTCCCGGCTTTCCATATTTAAAGCACGTAAATCCAATGGCTGGAACCTTTACTGCTGGATTCCAGATAGACTGATCCTTACTTGCTGGCTGATTTCGGCACTCCCTCGAATAGTGCCCTTTCTGGTTGCATTTAAAACATACCACATTCAACTTGTTACAAACTCCTCCATGCTTCTTTCCACATACTTGACAATCTGGAAAAGTTAATCTCAACTGATTTGGCCGATTTGTATTAACTGGACGGTTACTCTGGCCTCCGTCTTCTGCATTATGTTTCCTGAAATTACAATTTCTCCCTGGCTGAAACTTGCCTTTCTTAAAATTTGGAAACTTCCCTGGTTGTGACTGACCCTCACTTCCCTCAACTTTCCTTTTCTTGCTTTCCTTTTCCTTCTGGAACATCTCACTCTCTGTTTCTGCGATCATAGCCTTCTGTACTACTCCTGCATAGGTATCCAATTCAAAAATGGCTACCTTCCCTCTGATCCATGGTTTCAAACCTTGCTGAATTTTTTAGCTTTCTTCCTGTCAGTATCCACATACGATGGTACATACCTTGACAATTCCTCAAACTTACCCTCATAATCTGTTATCGACATGTTTCCTTGCTTTAATTCTAAAAACTTCAGCTCCATTTGATCCTGAACAAACTGAGGAAAATACTTTTCTAAAAACAATTCCTTAAACCTTTCCCAAGTAATAACATCTGCACCTTCCAATGTCTTCACCATTTCCCACCAATAGGTGGCCTCATTCTTTAGATAGTAACTTGCAAACTCAACCTTCTGTTCTTCCTTTACTTTCACTAAGGCAAATACCTTCTCTATTTCCTTTAACCAAATATTTACTTCAATTGGCTCTAAAGAACCCTTGAATTCTGGTGGGTTTACTGCCTGAAAAGTTTTAAAAGTTACCTGGGGATTGGTCTGTCTTTATTGTTATTGTGCTATGTGAACTGTTTATTGAGCCAAGATTTGTAGAATCTGGGCTATTGCTGGGTCCATGGGTCCTGGGTTCATATTTGGATTTATATCATCTTGGTTGTTATTGTTGTTGGTTTCTTCATTCTGGGTGTTGGTGAGGGTATTTCTTCTAGGAGGCATTTTCTGTAAAGAATCAATCAACTTATTTAGCTTTGGTATCAATCTTTTGCATAAAAGAACGATTTTGCAAAACAGAAATATCTCTTTTTGAAAACAGTTGTAACTAAGTAAATTGCATGCTTCTTTACAGAATATAAACAGTTATGGAAAACAGGGTACATGGTATCACAGGGGTATAACTGGTGCAATAAATAAGGTAAGGTAACACAGGTGCAATAAAGTAAATGACAGTAATGGAAAGGAAAAAGGTGCTGATATATATAGATCAAAAGTTTTAGGTAGTACAAGCGTAAAGACGCTTCGAAAGTAAAAGAAAAAAGGGTACAATAACCTACTCACTAGTCAGCATAGCTAGTCTATAAATACAACTCAAAAGTCTACTGATACACACTACACACTACTGTACATACTACATAACCATAATAACACTGCTCAACATCTCCATCTCTGAATCTCTGGCTCATGGCAAATCTGGACCTCCTATCTCCTCAAGCTCCTCTAGAACCCACTTAGCCCACTCCACTAGAAAATCAGGGGTGATGTCCTCATGTGTAGCCTCAACAATCCTCACAGCAGCTGCTCTACGAAACGCCTGGAGCCTCTCTCTAAGTCGCCTCTCACCACTCCCCATCTCTCTGGTACACATGATATACAATAACTCCTGGATTTGACCCTGTAGGAATCGCTGCTCCATAAGGCAAGCCTCAAACTGATGATATGGGACAGGATAGAAAGAGAACTGCAAGGGTACTCCTGTGACTGAATGACTAGTAAAGCCTGAATCAGCAGGTGGGGGTCCTCTGACAAGTGGCCTCATGCCTGGAGGTGGAATAGCCTGTAGTGGTACGGGCTGCAACACAGGTGGAGGTAATATAGCCAACACTGGTGGAATAACAGGACGTGGATCCGAAGACGGCACTCCAACTGAAGGCTCTGAGTGATCAGCTAATACGGGAATAAAAGAGTCGGCCATCGCTGCTATCTGAAATCATATCGCAATATAAGAATCTCGAACCATCACGCGAATTACACTAATACCTGATATACCAAAGCACTCAACCTCTCAACATTCTATCTTTCTATTCCTTACTTCTAATTCTAACCCTCTACCCATTCCCGTCAACCTAGGCTTGTGTCAGTGACTTATAACCTGTAGCTCTGATACCAAACCTGTGGCGCCATCCAAACCCGGGTCAGAAGTTTGGGGTCCACATACTCGCCTTATTTATAACCTGCTTATAACAATAATAAAGGTAATAATAATATGCAGTGACCCTATTTACCAACTACCACGGATCGCAACAGGTTAAAGTATGTACACAAGCCACACATCTACTTATATTACATCCCGTTCAAATCCCAACTATTCCAAACTAAAAACTGAGTATTAAATATTATTACAAACTTTTACAGACTTAAATTATCCCAAAAGAAGCCTACTAGCTCAGCTCAATCAACCTGAACCCCTAGCTCTCGCGCTGGACTAGGGATCCGCGGTACTAACCCGTTCCTTCTTAACTGGAAAAGAACAGAAACAATATCGCACAAATGAGCTAACTAGCTCAGCAAGTCACAATGACAAAACTGAGAATAATGATCATCAAGTGAATATGATTATGATATCAAGTGAACAATGGATTATGATTTAGAATTGGATATTATACTTTTATTTTAAAAACCAAGGTTAGGCTGCTCATCAGTCACGCACTAACCCCGAGCAAAGCACACAGCACTGCTCTAACTACTGGATCCAAGGCACACATTGGCCTAACTTGACCATTATATGGTCTGACCACGAATCTGGTCCACAATTTTATAAAAATAATCCAATTCTAACATAATAACAGAATAAGCAATAATAAATAATAACCAGAATCATTAAAAACAATGGGTGTTTAACAATGAAAGGGTCTCAACCCTTGTAAGGATCAATAAGGTAATTTCAAAGCTTGGATGCTGGGTAATGAAAAAATTGGATAACAAAGGAATCAACGTTTCAAGGTTTCAAAGATTTGGGCTTTCAAAGCATAAAATACAATGGTTTGAAGGTGTAAGCAATCTGGTTCAGTGTTTAATATTTAATGTGTATGTATTTGTGGAGTAGTATTGCATACATGAGGTTCGTGTTTGGGTATACAACAATCAATGGTATAGAAGGAATAAGGTTCATGGCTCAAGAACAATAACTGGAATCAAGGTTTGGGTTTCAGTGCTTCAAAGCACTTACAATATTAACAAGACTATCAAGTACTACAATATCTCGAGAAAGTTCAGAACACTTGCCTGGTATTAGCTTACTATCCTGCACTCGCTTCCAATCACATTCGTCTTATTCCTCAACTACCTGTTTCCCTTTCCTACGTCTTGCCTCTTCTACTCACATATCATAAGCATCTATCAATAATCAACTTAAATGATTCTATTCAACACATACTTCTATCTACCCTTCGTTTCACCTAAATCCGATTAACGGATTGAAAGTTATGCAATAATCAAGTAAACGCCAGATATATAAACCGATAGTCAATCAACAAGTCACGTATAACACATAATATATCACGTAATGAATGACATATCGTTTATAAAGAAGTCTCGGGTCATAAATAGGCTTTCTGGTATTTAAAATGATTTTTAAAACATTTTTCGGAATTAAAACGGGTCATTGGATCAATTTCGGGTTAATAAACAGGGTTCGATTGGCCAATTCTGGCTTCGAAACAATTTTATAATAATTATCGAGCCTTGAAAATAATTTAGAATAATATTTTAAAGCTCAAAACTATTTTTCAGAATTTTTAAATCATTTTTAAATAATTAAATCTAATTAAATAATTAATTAAAATCAATTAATAATTAAGTAAATCAATTAATCAATTAATTTTTGAATTAATTGACCAATTAATCAATTAAAAATTAACTGAAATTAATTAATTGATTAATTCAGATTTATTTTTTGAATTAAAAATAATTTTCGGAATTAAAATAATAATTTTTAGAATTTTTAGAAATTAAAAATGAATTTTTATAATAAAAATAAATAGGAAATATAATTTTTAAACATTTTTAAAACAGGATTCCTAAATTTGCAAAGTCTGGAAACTTTAGGGACCTAACTGCATCGTTCCCAAAAGTCTAGGTACCAAACTGTAATTTTTACATCCCCGTCGCCGGAAAATACAGGGGTGGCCGGAAAACACGTTCCCGGCGTCCTCACCCCACCAACACCTCCAGATCACATCTATATTTCACCAGGAACTCAACCATACCAACAAATCATTCTAATCAACCCTGAGTTGGCCGGAATTTAGCCGTGAAGTTTGCCAGATTCCGGCGAACTTCGGAAAATTTCAAAAGACAACTCCCTTCTCTACAGACCTCGGTGATTCATGAAACTTATACGACTAGATTGCAAATTTCACAGAGAATACCATCCACTATACCAGAACATCAATCTATTCCAGAATAAGAAACCCCCAAATTTCAATTAAGATCATTCATACGGGTTACAAACCCCTAATTTTGAAATTCGAAAATCAAACTCAAATTTGAACATGTTATTGAACTCCAAATCAGACGTATAATATTTCAAAATCACCAGGAAAACAAGCTCTACAACATGCAATCATCAAATCATACAAACAATCATCTGAACAAAAATTCATATTTTTAATAAATTTAATTCAAAAATAAATAAAATTATAGAAAATAAACCTTGAATTCTGCAGTAAAACGAAGCTCAGAATCTGGTAGAACACTTCAAATCCTTCGTTTTGGTTACTCAAGCTTTGAAAACAGAGATTGGTGACGCATTCGTTTTGCTGTTTGATTCTTAGAACAGTTTTTGTAATTAGGGTTTTTCTCTGAAAATTATAAAATTAACTATCTGCAAATGATTTTGATACGAAATAAAATACGGTAAAAGGATATTTATATTTACGTAAAATTCGTATCCCGTTGGATCATTCCGGATATAAAACGGTACGTTTATTTATAAAAACTAATCCAAACGGTATCGGTTTTCGGGATAATTATCCAAACCAGTACAATTTGTACTGCGGTCTTGGTCTCAGCGCCTGGTTACACGTATTACGAAGTGATAATTGGGATAGTTTAATAAAAAGCTCCCGTTTATCGAAAATACAGGTTTTATTGATTTACCGAAACGAATATTGTATCGAAAATGTTGCGTCGGGACCCGCGCAGAACAAACCGTACGCCGGATCGAAAAAGTCGAAACATGGAATATGCTCGGAATATTACAATTAGGTTAGGAAGGAGTTCTCGGAAGAGTTTTGGGTTCCAAAAACGTAACAACGGGTGACGTCGGTTGGTTCCCGTTTTTATAAAATAGATTTTAATTACCCGGAAAAAGATTTTAGAAATTTCATATGATTCTTATAAATTCATAAATCAACATAAAAATAATTAGGAAGATATGACAATTATCTATATTTTATTTTGGAGATATAAAAATTAAAATACTCAATTAATATTATTTTTGAATATCCAAATACAGATAACACTTAACAATTAATTCACTGAATAGATAATGAACATAGATAATAATTATTTAATAGCAAAAATAATTACACGATATATCTCGGATATTACAGGTTCACCATGAAAATTCTTGGATGGATCTATCTTGAATTCTCCATGTGCCACAGAGGGCATGGATGTTTGAGTTGTTGCAGATGTAGACTTTTTGGGAAACTGATCTTCCAATTCTTTTTTATCAAAGTCCACTTTTCTCTTTGCGTGAAGTTTGTATCTAAAACTTTTTCTCTACTGTGATTCTTCTTTCATTTTCAGTTCCTTAGATTCAGTGGTTTCAGATGATTGTTCAGGAATTTGTTGTGTAGGTTTCACAGCTTGCAGCTTGGCCAAGATAGCAGATTGCTCTTTTTTTTGTTTAACCTTTTTAGCATCTAGAGCAGCTTGCTTCTTTCCTTGCTTCAATCTTGTCTTTTCTTCTCTTTTTGCTTCAGCAAATTGAGGGTGTCCAGCCACCACACAAATTTCCTTACCATTCCTGAAAACCTTGGAAATTCTTCTTTTCAATGCTGAATCAGCTGGGTCCTTGTAGAATGCAATAGATCTTGACAGAAGTTTCTTTTCATCAGGCTTTGATGTCTCATACACCGTATCCAAAGGGTTCTTTAGAGAAGGTTTAGGATAGTTCACCTTTGGCTTCAAAATTAGCTCAGCTTTTAGAGATTTGATGCAGGATGGCTGTCCTCTTTCCAGATTATTCATGCTCATATCATTCACATAGATTTGCCTGACTTGAGAGTGATGAATGGCTGATTTTTCTGGCTTCTTTGCTGGCCCAAACTTCTTTTGAATATCCTCATCAATTTTCTCCCAGTTGATTGGGCTCAACTGCTTCTTTTCAGCAGCTCTCAATGTGGCTGCTGCTTCATTAATCAGATCAATGTTGTCTTTAGTTGGTGGCTTAGTGAAAGCAATTGTGGGCACAATTACTTTGCTAACTTGAATATTGAGTTGTTTCTCCCCCTTACTTGAGGCTTTCTCCCCCTTTTGTTATCATCAAGTTGTGTGGGAGGGAGTTGAGCAGCCACCAACTGTTGGAGTAGTGCAGTCTGAGTTTCTTGATTGTTAAGTATCTTGGCCATTGACCTCTCTACAGCAGATAATCTTGAGTCCATGGCCTCAACTTTTCTATTGAGATCAGCCTCCTTTCTTAGCTTTTGAACAATTTCAGTCATGGTGGTTGCAGGGACTCTAGCATCCATCCTTTCTATGACATCTTGCTTGACTTCAGAAATTTCTTGCTTGATTGCATCCACACTCTGACTGTGTTGGAGGGCTTGAATTTTATGAAGCTAGAGTGCTTCAAGATGTGTTGTGAGTAGCTTCTTTGTGCTGGCATTAGTAGATGCCTGAATGGCTGCTTGGGTGTCATGAATTAGCTTGAATAGTGTTGATTGGAGATGTGAGTAGGAGCATTCTTTTGTTAGCATCCAGGCAGGAACATCTGCATCTCCCCCTATGTCCATGCTATCTTCCTCATCATCCCCACCAGCATCACCAAAAGAGTTTTCATCCAGTTCAAAATCACTGCCAATGTTGGAAGGCATAGCAGTGATTGCATCCTTTGTTCTCTGTAAAGATTGTGTAGTATGTACCAAGTTCAGCAATCTTTCAGCCTCCTCATTGCCCTGTACAGCTAGAGTTTGGTAAGTTGTCACTGGGTGAGTAAATGTCTCAGCATCCAGGGAAATAGAATCTATAACAGCTTGATATTCTTGCTGAAATAGCCTTTCCCTTTCTGCATCATTGACATTCATTGACTCACTTGCAATGGTTTCCATCCTTATCACTCCTGCACCTGCATTTCTCTCATGATCTCTCTTTTGTTGCATCAAGGTCTCACCTTGGCTCCCCACCCTCACACCCTCACATTCACCATCTAAGGTGGGACTCCTCACACTCACTTTTGCCAGTCCTGAAAAAATGGACTGCATTGGTTCACTCTTTTCCTCTCCTTTTTCCTGGGAGCAACCCAGACTCTCACTCATTTCACTCCCTTCCCTCAGTCCTAGGAGTGATTACACTACTACTAAGTCTTCTGCACTTATAATAATTGATGAAATTTGAAGCTGTGCATAGACACTCCACAGATAAGGAATATCCGTCGGGTTAGCAGTTTGACTATCCAACGGATAACTGCTGGTAAGCTTATCCGTCGGGATACAATCACTACTCGACAGATGAACAATATCCATCGAGTGAGTAGAAATGAATGAGTTTGGAGTGGAAACTATTGTGGACTCCGTGCAAATTGATGAAAATTTTGGCACAGATGTCTAAACAGTTTCAGAAAGAAATGGCAAGTGAGCCAACAAATCATCTAGAAGATGATGCTCACTTGCTTGGATTTTTGGCTTCTCCAAGAGAGTTAAAGATGGAGAATTTGGAAGTGATGTGTTTATCATGTCAACATCCAAAAAGTATGTGGGAGAATTTGGTGTTTCAGGTGCTTCAATTATTAGAGATTTTGGTTGTGACTCCATATTTATTGGAGCCACATCAACCTGACTTTGAGAAGGTGCAGTGAGTGTGTCTTTAGCACCAGTTTGCACAGTGTGCGAACTCTGTGCATCCCCAAGGGTCTTTGATTTCTTCTTTCTAGTGTAAGTTTGGGGTGAGCTTGTGTCCCTTACCCATTTGGCATGTGCTCTTGGCTGAGAGCTATGTCCAATAGTCACATCCTTTTGGGAGGATGCAATTATTAATGACCTTATATCTTTATTAAGCACTGCAGTTGGTTGGGAAACTGCAGTGTGGCTAGGCTGGGAAACACTCACCTCTTCAACCTTATCCTTAGGGTTTCTTTGATGTTCACCATGTCCCTCACCTTTCTTACCCACCTTCACACTCCCCTCTTTAGGTTTTGTGGATTTTATAACTCACATCTTTTGAGAGACACCAGAGGGGGCTTTCTTTGTCTTTATTTTTGAAATTTTAGATTTGGTAGCTTAGGTAGGCAACTATTAGGTCAATGACACAGTTGCCATAGATACACTATAATGCAAAGAAGTTTATGAGGTTGGAAGAGTAGAGACAGTTGAAATTACCTCACTTACCTGAGGTGCCTCCATAACTGGAAAAGAGAAGAATGGCACCTCTTTGTGATGGTTTGCCCTGTTCAAATCTGCAATGATTCTCCTTTCTTGAACCCAACAATCTAATTTGTTGGTTGGGTTCTCAAGCACAATATCCTCAGAGAGGTGGTTAGCAAGCATCATTAAAAATCTAGCATATTAAACATTTTTACCCCTCTTATTTAGCTCCCCTAACTTAAACCCCAACTCAAATATGAAAATATCACTAAAGTTGAAAAATTTATCAGTTACTAGCATGTAAAGCATGTTGAGTATAGAGATATTAACTGAATCAAAATTTCTAATTTTACCAGAAAATACCTTGATAACTACATCACACAGATAACTCCATTTTTCTAAAGACCCAGCCTCATAATTTCACTTAATTTAGAAGTAGAGAGTGCATAGCCCATGGAGTTAAGCATATTAACAATGTCAGTGTTTGTGTGTGGAGAAGTTACAGTATTATCAGGAATTTTGAAACATGCTTTAACAATATCACTATTAACACAGAATTCCTCACCTTTAGTAGTGAAAGTGATAGTCTTATCAGTTGAGTTGTATGTTATAGTCGTCCACATTTCTTCAACAACCTCACAGTAAATGGTGGGTGATTCCAGCATGGCATAATTGAGTTTGCAGTTCTTCACAAAATCCATCATTTTATGATAGTCACCAGACTGCTGAATCTCCTTGTTCACTAGAGCCGTGAAGTTGTTTTTCTCATAGATAAATCCAGTTTGAGACATGATCTTGACAACTGGTGCCATTGTTAGAGAGTGAAAATTGCAGAGAGAGAGATGATAATTGCTTTTGAGAAAGAGAGAAGTTAGAGCAGATGATTTGAGAATGATAAAAGAAAAGCAATGAAAATGAATTATGCTTTTATATTATCTCAAAAATAACTGACAAATATAATAAAGTAAAATAAAGTAACCAATAAGAATTGCCCAAAATAGCCGTTTAAAAATAAACTGTAAAAATTCCATTAATTATCCGTCGTGTTATGCTTACAAAATGTAAGTATACTCGATGGATAATGTTCAGAGAATCAACGGCTAAGAATAAGACAATTCAACGGATGTAGATAAATCAGTTATCCGTCGAGACATAAAATATTCCAGAAAAATAATAGGTTTTATTAACAAATTATATACCAACGGATGATCAAACTCGATGGATAGTGATCATCCGTTCGAGATGCAAATTTTGACTTAGCCAAAAGTTCATCCAAGACTGAAAAATCAATTAAATTTTTGGCTGCATTACAACTTGCAAATTATCTGTAAAGATTCAAGAGTAATTAAGCATACAAAACTCACTTACCAACCTTAAAAAGGTGGATTCATCCAATGGCTTGATAAATATATCTGCAAGCTACTTTTCACTTGGAACAAAATGTAGTTCCACAGTACCATTCATTACATGTTCCCTTATGAAGTGGTACTTGATGTCTATGTGCTTTGTTCTTGAATGCTATACTGGATTTTCAGTGACGACAATTGCACTTGTGTTATCACAGAAAATAGGAATCCTTTCCACTTGCAGACCATAGTCTAGCAAATGGTTTTTCATCCACAAAATCTGTGCACAACAACTGCCAGTAGCAATATATTCAGCTTCAGCTGTAGAAGTAGAAACTGAATTTTGCTTTTTACTGAACCAGGACACAAGCTTGTTTCCTAGAAATTGACAGGTTCCTGTTGTACTTTTTCTATCAATTCTGTAACCTGCATAATCTGCATCTGAATAACCAGTTGGATCAAAACCAGAGTCTCTAGGGTACCAAATGCCAAGTTTTGGTGTTCCCTTGAGATAACTGAAAATTCTCTTAATAGCTACTAAATGAGATTATCTAGGATCATCCTGAAATCTAGCACAAAGATATGTAGCAAACATTATATCTAGCCTACTAGCTGTTTAGTACAGAAGTGAGCCAACCATGCCCCTATAACTTGAAATATCCACAGACTTTTCAGTAGTGTTTAATTCAAGCTTAGTTGCAGTGGCCATAAGAGTTTTTGCAGATGTGCAATCCATTAGATCAAACTTCTTTAAAAGATCATAAATGTCTTTAGTTTGACTGATGAATATTCCATCACTAACTTGCTTAACTTGCAAACCAAGAAAGTAAGTTAGTTCTCCCATCATACTCATTTCATACTTACTTTGTATCAATTTGGCAAACTTTTTGCAAAGTTTCTCATCTGTAGAGCCAAAAATAATGTCATCTACATAAATTTGAACAAGTATGCTAGAGCCATTAACATTTCTAAAGAATAAAGTTTTGTCTACAATACCTCTAGTGAAGTGATTCTCTAAAAGAAACTTTGACAAAGTGTCATACCAGGCTCTAGGTGCTTGCTTCAGTCCATAAAGTGCTTTCAAAAGATAGTAGACATATTCTGGAAAATTTGGATCTTCAAAATCAGGAGGCTGACTAACATAGACTTCCTCATCCAAATCTCCATTCAGAAAGGCACTTTTGACATCCATTTGATAGACCTTGAAATTGGCATGGGCTGCATAGGCTAAGAAGATTCTGATGGCTTCAAGTCTTACAACAGGAGCAAAGGTTTCATCAAAATCTATTCCTTCTTGTTGAAAATAGCCCTTAGCAACCAATCTAGCTTTGTTTCTATGCCATTTCCATCCATCTTGTTTCTGAATACCCATTTGGTGTCTATTGGATTCTTTCCTTTAGGCTTGGGCACCAGCTTTCATACTTTGTTCCTTTCAAATTAGTTTAGCTCCTCTTGCATAGCTAAAATCCATCAGGATCCAATAAAGCTTCTTCTACCTTCTTTGGTTCTTCCTTAGAGAGGAAGCTGTTATATAGACATTCTTCTTGAGTTGCTCTTCTTGTTTGAACTCTAGCAGATACATCACCAATGATTAGCTCAAAGGGGTGATCCTTTGTCCATTTCCTTTGTTGAGGTATATTAGCTCTAGATGAAGAGGCTTCATTGTTATCTTGATGTGTGATTGAGTTTTGATTATCAGAAACTCCCCCTGAGTTTATGGATCTTTAATTTGAGAAAGGGGAACTTTCTGTAAGTGATCTATTTTGACTTTCAGCTTCTTTTGATGTCCCGACGGATGGTGAATTTTGAGTACTGACGGATGAAGTTGGTTGTCTCCCAACGGATAAAGCAGATTGTCTCCCAATGGATGAAGCATTTTGCAACTCGATAGATGTTGAATTTTGTGCTTCATTGGTAGTAGATTTTTCTGCATTATCCTTTGATACTGTTTCTTGGTCACTTTCATCATCACTGTCATCACTAACCATCTCCACATTGTCAAATTTGAGGCTCTTATGGTAATCTCCATCTTGTAGTCCTTTAATCTTTTTATCATCAAACACAAAATGTATTGATTCCACAACAATGTTGGTTCTCAGATTGAAGACTCTGTATGCTTTACCAACAGCATATCCAACAAAAATTCCTTCATCTGCTTTAACATCAAACTTCCCTTTCTGATCAGTTTGATTTCTCAAGATATAACATTTGCAGCCAAATACATGAAGAAAATTTAGATTTGGCTTCTTGTTCTTGAACAATTGGTAGGGAGTCATGCATTTTTCTTGATTAACCAGAGAAATATTCTGAGTGTAGCATGCAGTATTTATAGCTTCAGCCCGAAAATATGTTGGTAACTTAGATTCTTCAAGCATTGTCCTTGCAGCTTCAATAAGTGATCTGTTCTTTCTTTCTACTACTCCATTTTGTTGTGGAGTTCTTGCTGCTGAAAACTCATGCAAAATCCCATTTTCTTCACAAAATGCTCTCATGACAGAATTCTTGAACTCAGTTTCATTGTCACTCCTGATTCTTCTAACTTTCAAATCAGGATGATTGTTGACTTGCCTTATGTGATTGATGATGATTTCACTAGCCTCATCTTTAGACTTAAGGAAATATGTCCAAGAGAACTTTGAGAAATCATCTACAATTACTAGGCAAAATCATTTTCTTGAGATGGACAATACATTGACTGGCTCAAACAAATCCATGTGTAGCAGTTGTAAAGGTTCTTCAATTATTGAATCAAGCTTCTTTCTGAATGATGCTTTAATTTGCTTTCCCTTTTGGCAAGCATCACACAGTCCATCCTTAGAAAAATCCACTTGAGGAATGCCTCTAACCAGTTCTTTCTTTACAAGCTCATTCATGGTCTTGAAGTTTAGATGGGATAGCTTCTTGTGCCACAGCCAACTTTCATCTTGACTTGCTTTACTGAGAAGACAAGTAACAGATTCTGCAATTGATGAGTTGAAGTCAGTTAGGTACACATTTCCTTTTCTCACTCCAGTGAGAACCACTTTGTTGCTCCTCTTGTTTGTCATAACACACGCTTCTGAGTTGAAGGTCACTGAATTGCCTTTATCACAAAGTTGGCTGATACTCAACATATTGTGCTTGAGACCATCCACTAAGGCAACCTCCTCAATGATGACATTGTCTTTTGAAATCAAGCCATTGTATAACCTTTGCTGCCATCTCCAAAAGTAATACCTGGGCCAGCTCTCTCCTTGAACTCTGTGAGCAGGGTAGAATCATCAGTCATGTGTCTTGAACAACCACTATCCAAGTACCACAGATTCTTTCTGTTTCCCTACACACATTAAAATCAAATCAAGTTAATTTTGGTACCCAAGTTTCCTTGGGTCCTGCCTTGTTAGCTTTCTTCTTCTATTTCTTAGGTTTGATCTCATTTGACTTGGGGATATCAGATTCATCCTTAGTCATTTGAGTTGGACCTTTGAAACCATTCATTAAAACAGAATCATCATGCACATTTTGATTAACAGGAAATGGCATGCTATTAGTAAACATGTTATTCCAGTAGGGCATGCTAAATGGCATTTGAGGGATACTAAATGCAGCATAATAAGGATTAGGTGTAAATGGCATATTAGCAAATTGTGCATTCATATTTTGTGTAGACATAGCATTCATAGGCATAGAAGGCATGGCATTCATGTTGGGAAAAGGAGGTGGCACAGATATGGAAGTAGGCATGGCATTTTTGCAATTAACAGACAGATGATTTACACTACCACACTTAACACAGATTTTTCTTGGAGCATACTTATCAGGTGTGTAGTTGTTATGTTTGTTAATCCCTACTTTACCAATTCTATTATTTTTCCTTTTAGCCTCTATTTTAACCTTAGTCTTTTCTAGTTTGTCATTCAATTGCTTGATAGACAGATGACCAACATTCACTTTCTTCTGCTTCCTCACTTGACTAGATTCTCCTAAAATGAAGTTTTTGGAAACTGATCCATATTTTTCATTTAACTTGGCAAGTTTGGCTTTACTCACAGGTTTGCTTACAGCCGACAGATGAGAATTTATGTCACTCGACGGATAATCCTTTTGGTTATCCGACAGATGACTCTCATCATCCGTCGAGTCTACATCTGTCAACAATCCTTCAACAAAATTGGATTCCAGCTTCTCCTTATTCTTCTTCCAGGCTGCATCACAAAAGGACTCAATACCTTGAACTTTGGTGATTTGAGCATGAACATCTCTAGATGTTTTCCATGCCTTAATCACCTCCTGTTCTCGTTCAAGCTGCTTCTTCAAAATCTCTTCTTTCTTCAAGGACTCAGTTAATTCATCATTAGCAATCTTACACTCAATTCCTAATTTTTCAAATTCAATAAGTCGAGACTCTAGCACATTATTCCTCTCACTTAAAAACAAATTATTTTCTTTGATTTTAGCATTTTATCAGGAAATAATATCAGGACTTAAGGAGACTTTCAGATAAGGAAGGCGGCTGATTAAAAGGAAAGAAGATCAAGACAAACGCAAGAAGAGATATGCATGAAGAAGGAATTCTATGAAGAATAGAATACTTGGAAGAAAAGATATCCGATTGATATATTTTAGGAAGCAGAATTATATTACATATCAATTAGTGATTATCTTGTAACTGTGTAGTATATAAACACAAACATAGGGTTTACACTATAAGTGTTATCATTATCGAGAATAATATTAATTATAACCCTAGCAGCTCTCGTGATATTTTGTTCATCACAGAGAGATGATAGTTCTACATTGTAACAGAGTTCAATAAAGTTTGTTTTCTGTTACTTGTGTTCTTTGAATTCGATTTGATTGTGCTATACACTGTATTCAACCCCCCTTCTACAGTGTGTGTGACCTAACATTGTCTCTGTTTCATCGGACTTAGCCATTAGGGCTAGATTGACATAGCTGACACCTTCTTCTACATCCAGACCATCTGCTGCCCAGTCATTTTCTTGTGTAATGAAAGCCTCTTCCTTTTGTTTGAGCAACTCAAAATATTTCTGTTTATAATCCAAAGGCTCAAACTTCTTCTTGCTGGAATATGACTTTCTACACTCACTGGCAAAGTGCCCTGCCAAGCCATATTTTAAACATTTGAATTTTAATTTATCCACCATGTTTCTATTTTGCTTAGCTGCTCCAAAGATCTTCTTGAACTTGAGCTTGGCAAATCTTCTGGAAAGAAATGCTAGATGTTCATCAATGTCATCCATATCATCTTGGCTCAAAAAGTCCTCATTTTCTGCTACCAGCCCCTTGCCCTTGTTTTCACAGACCTTTGAAGTAGACTTAACAGCTTCTATCTTCATCTCCTTCTCTTTCTCTAACTCAGCAACCAGTGCAATGGACCCTCCTTTCTTTCTTCCTTTCTCCATTCTTTCATCTTGCTCAATTTCAAGCTCATAAGTCTTTAGAATGCCATACAGTCTCTCTAGTGTAAACTCCTTGTATTCTTGTGAATTTCTCAAAGAGACTGTCATTGGTTTCCATTCTTTTGGTAGGGATCTCAGAAATTTGAGGTCAGAATCTTTGGTTTGGTAGACTCTTCCATGCAGCTTTAGATTGTTAGATATATTTGAGATGTCATGTCTAATATGTTTCATGTTTAGTTTTCAGATCTTAACAAACTGGAAATATCAGTACTTACTGGAATCAGTACTTACTGGAAGTCAGAACTTAAGGATATCAGGACTTAGATTATCAGAAGATAATATCAGAAGATGGATATCAGAACTTAAGTACTGGAGGACTAACAGTTAAGGAAGGAAGCTGATTTACAGGAAAGAAGATCGAGACTAATACAAAAAGAAGATATGCATGGAAAGAGTTAGAGGACTTAAAGACTTGTATAAGATATCTGATTGATATATTTTAGGAGACAGAATTATATCCCATATCAATTAGATATTATCTTGTAACTGTGTACTATATAAACACAGACATAGGTTTACACTATATGTGTTATCATTATCGAGAAGATCAAACATTGTAATCTAGCAGCTCTCATGATATTTGTTCATCACTGAGAGAGAACAGTTCCATTGTAACAGAGTTTATTATATCGAATATATCTGTTTATTGTTATTTGTGTTCGAAATCGATTTGATTGTATTATATACTGTATTCAACCCCCTCTACAGTGTTGTGTGACCTAACAAGTGGTATCAGAGCCTATCTGTTAACACACATACAGTAAAGATCCAAAACAATCATGTCTGAAGAAGCATAAAATCCAACCAAGCCCGCCAAAACTGAAGAAACTCAAAAAACTCAAATCCACAGTCGATATGAGACTATAAGGGTTCCCATACTAAGACCTTCTGAGTACCCCATATGGAAAGTAAAGATGGATATATTTATGGAAGCTACAGATCCAGAATACCTTGACAGAATTAATGAAGGACCGCATAAGCCAACCAAGCTCTCTGTTGTAGTTGCAGATCAGCCAGCAAAGACCATACCAAAGGAGAAAAGTTAGTATACAGCTGAAGATATCTTATCCATTGCCAAGGATGCAAAGGTAAGGCATTTGCTGCATAGTGCCATTCATAGTGTCATGTTAAACAGGGTAATTCACTGCAAGACTGCAAAGGAGATATGGGATGCTTTGGAGACAAGATGCCAGGGAACTGATGCAATCAAGAAGAACAGGATGACTATACTCACTCAAGAGTATGAGCACTTTGACTCAAAAAGTGATGAGTCATTACCTGACTTATATGACAGGTTTGTCAAACTCTTGAATGATTAGTCACTGGTGGACAAGGAATATGATCTTGAAGATTCAAATCTAAAATTCCTTTTAGCTCTTCCTGAAATTTGGGATTTGAAGGCTACTATTATAAGAGACAAATATGCTCTTGATGAAATTACTCTTGATGAAATTTATGGTATGCTCAAGACTTATGAACTTGAGATGGATCAAAGAAGCAAGAGACAAGGGAGAAAGTCAAGGACAGTTGCTCTTAAGGCTGAGGAGAAATTCCCCAAAGTGGCTGTCTCAAAGAAAGGCAAAGGAAAAGCTCTCATCACAAAGTCTGATTCAGAATCATCAAGTTCTGATGATGATGATTCAGAAACTAAAAGTTTACCTGAAGTAGATGCTGATGAAGAGATGATGAAATTGTGTGCTCTTATGGTGAAGGGTATCACAAAGATTGCCTATAGAAAATTCAGAAAGGGAAAGAAATTTTCCAGGAAAGGGGTAATTACTGATAAGAAGGGTTTCAGAAAATATGAAGGCAGAGGAGGAAATTCTGACAGAGGAGATTACTCAAATGTCAAATGCTATAATTGTGGTGAGAAAGGCCACATATCTCCTGACTGCAAGAAAGGAAAAAGTGACAAAGGCAAAGCACTTGTCACAAAGAAGAAAAGCTGGACAGACTCTTCAGATTCTGAAGATGAGGTGGACTATGCCTTGATGGCAAATGCTGATGGCAGCCCTGAAACTGCTGAATTAAAGGTACCTCAAACAACTTATGCCTTTCATACTGATGATATTACTAAGTTGAGATTATATCTTAAAACCATGTTTATTAGCTACAGAGATCAAACTTTAACATGTGAAAGATTAACTTCTAAAAATCTTGCTTATAAGAAAATGAATGATTATTTAGAAAAAGAGTTAGTTATGTTCCATCAAACTCAAAAAGAGAGAGATGATGCTTTTTATGTTAGAGATGAATTGCTAAAATTAAATCAATCTCTCAAAACTGAGTTAGAAAAAAAAAGATTATCAGGACTTGGACTAACTCTGGAAGAACAACTCAGAGTTTATTAAGTAGTGGAAACTGGAAAGAGGGCTTAGGTTATGGAGATGATAAAAGTGAAAAAGGAACTGAACAAATTGAGCCAATTGTTGTTAAACAAACTGTTAAGCCAAAGGTAAATCCTGTTAAGTTTATAGCTAAAACTGTAAAGTCTGATTCTGAAAAGATGAAAGAGTCTGTGACAGAAGTTAAGGAGAAGTCAACTTCTGACAAATTAGAACAGGATAAACCAGCTGAAGTCAACATAGGCTTAATGACTAAGAAGCATCTTAAGCATAAGCTGAAAGAAATAAGGAATGTCAACAAGGTTAAAGCAGCTAGGAAAAATAGGAATGGAAAGGAAGGTGTGAATAAAAGCAATAACTATATGCCTGTTCCTAATGCTCCTAGAAATAAATGTTATAACTGTGGAAACTCTAACCATCTTGCTTCTTTTTGCAGGAAGAATAAGAATATAAACTCTTTACCTCCTAAGTCAGGAGTTAAGAGTCAGTCTGTTAGGTTTTAGCCACAAAATCCTTGTTTTAATTGTGGTAGTTTATGACATTCCATTTATACTTGTAAAGAATATCATAGTTTATACTATGATTATTATCAAATAAAACCTTCTTTGAAGAAAGTTTCTTTAATTCCTTCGGGTGTAAAGTCTGATGCAAAGTCTGATATAAGTTCTGATAAACAACATGTTAGCATAAACTCTGATATTAAATCTGCTGCAAATGCTAACAAACTTAAAAAGGCCAAAGGATCCAAGCAAGTCTGGGTCCTTAAACCTAACCATTAGTGGTCTTTGTGATTGCAGGGCAACAGGAAAAACATCCTAGTACTGGATAGTGGATGTTCAGGACATAGGACTGGAAATAAAGCCCTGCTCTCAGACTTTGTGAAGAAAGTTGGCCCAGAAGTTTTTTATGGAGATGGCAACATGGGAAAAACTTTGGGATATGGAAATATTAATCTTGGAAATGTCATCATTGAAACAGTAGCTCTTGTCTCAGGACTTAAACACAATCTGCTAAGTGTGAGTCAAATCTATGACAGAGGTTATCATGTGGATTTCTTTGAAGAACACTGTGAAGTTGTAAGCAATGCTACAGGAAAAGTGGTTCTGAAAGGATACATGCATGGTAACATTTATGAAGCCAGACTTTCAACAACTTCTGATGGTTCTGCAATCTGTCTGTTGAGTAGAGCATCAATTGAAGAAAGCTCGAATTGGCATAAAAGAATCTCTCATTTAAACTTCAACAACATTAATGAGCTTATAAAGAAAGATCTTATGAGAGGATTTCCAAAATCAGTATTTGCTCCTGATGGCCTTTGTGATTCATTTCAAAAGGCAAAACAAAGAAAATCTTCTTTCAAGAGCAAAACTGAGTCATCAATTCTTGAGCCTTATCACCTACTGCATGTTGATCTATTTGGTCCAGTCAATGTCATGTCTATTGCAAAGAAGAAATATGCTATGGTTATAGTGGATGACTTCACAAGGTACACATGGGTGTACTTCTTGCACAAGAAGAATGAAACTACATTTGCTTTAACTGATCATGTCAGACAGCTGGATAAGTTGGTCAAAGATTTTGTTAAAATTATAAGAAGTGATAATGGCACTGAGTTCAAGAATTCAATCAATGAAGAGTTCTGCAAAGAGCATGGAACTAAACAGGAATTTTCTGCACCTGGAACTCTACAGCAAAATGGAGTTGTAGAAAGAAAGAATAGGACTCTCATTGAAGTTGCACGAACTATGCTTGATGAAGCAAAGCTGCCAACCTACTTTTGGGCTGAAGCTGTGCAGACTGCTTGTTTTACACAGAATGCAACACTCATAAACAAGCATGGAAAAAAACCATATGAGATGGTGAAAAAAAAGAAGCCAAATCTGAAATACTTTCATGTATTTGGTTGCAAGTGTTTTGTTTTTAAGACTCATCCTGAGCAGCTGTCAAAATTTGATCTAAAAGCTGATGAAGGAATCTTTCTTGGATATCCACTTTCCACAAAAGCCTTCAGAGTCTATAACTTAAGAACAAGGGTTGTCATGGAATCGATCAATGTATCTTTTGATGATAAGAAGATTACTGGACTTGAAGATTTCAATGATCACGATCAGCTGAGATTTGAAAATGAAGACTTAAATTCTAATTCTGTAAATTCTGATGACTTATACTCTGATCCTGTCAGTACTGATGTCATTGAATCTGTGGTAACAGCTCCAAAGGAAAATGCACCTGTCCAGGGGGAGCAAGCTGAATATCCTACCACATCTCAAGACTCTAAAGAAGTATCAGAACCTATCACTGGCTCTTTAAGTTCTGATTCATCTAGTTCTGATGAGCCAAATTCTGATAATTCTGGAAGCTCTGATACTTCAAATCCTGAAGGATTCAAGTCAAACTCTGAAGTCTCAGAGAGCATAACTACAGGGGGAGCATCAGAAAATGCTGATGGAGACAACATGGATCATGGGGGAGGATCCAGTTCTAAAAGTCAACTTCAATCTGCAAGGAAATGGACCAAATCACATAAACTTGACTTAATTATTGGAGATCCTGAAGCAGGTGTTAGAACTAGAACTGCAACATCAAATGAATGTATCTATCATTCTTTTCTATCTCAGACTGAACCAAAGAAAGTGGAAGAAGCTCTTCAAGATGCTGATTGGGTGCAAGCAATGCGGGAAGAGTTAAATGAATTTGAAAGAAATAAAGTTTGGACCCTAGTGCCAAGACCAAAGAACATATCAGTTGTTGGCACAAAATGGGTGTTCAGAAACAAAACTAATAGTGATGGCATAATTACAAGGAATAAAGCAAGACTGGTTGCTAAAGGCTACTCTCAACAAGAGGGTATTGATTATGATGAAACATTTGCACCAGTTGCTAGATTAGAATCCATATGGATCTTTTTGGTTTATGCTGCTCACAAGAAGTTTAAAGTCTTTCAAATGGATGTGAAAAGTGCTTTTCTCAATGGAGAATTGGAAGAAGAGGTATATGTTGAACAACCTCCAGGCTTTGTAGGTCCTAAATTTCCCAATCATGTCTACGGGCTTGACAAAGCACTTTATGGCCTTAAGCAAGCTCCTAGAGCATGGTATGAGACTTTAGCTCAATTCCTTCTGGAAAGTGGAAGCTGCCAATTCCTTCTGTTCTTTAATTAAAATTCATTAAATACTGATTGATTATCTGATTTGGATCTTTAAACTCTGATAATATTTTGAATGTTCTGTGACTATTCAATCCAATGAGGATTACTGTGCTAGATGCTGACCTAGTAGCCTTTAACATACTAGAAATCTCATGTTTGAAGTAGTTGTTTATGTGAAAACTCATTAACACAAGCAAATTCTGATTTTGAGCTTAGTGAAGTTTACTTTGTGTATCTTAATACTAAGTCACAAACTAGATTCTTGCTTCTAATCTGTTAGATTCTGATGTCAGTAAATCTTAAGAATGAACTAAATGCTGATAAGCCTCACTTATCAAAAGAAAAGAAAAGGAAAAAAATAAAAGTCAGGTACTCCTTTGAGATCTAGAGTGAATATGTGGAAGGGAAGACCCAAGTGCATTGTTGGTATTAAGTAATATGCATTAGAAAAGCAAATAAATTTTCTTGGTGACTTTTCACATTCTCTGATTACTGGAGAAATACTATGACAACAGCATAAATTCTGATAAGCAGTTGTGACTCACTTACACTGAGAAGCCACTGTAAAAAGGAATTTCAAAAGATGCATAAAATGAGCACAAACAGTTGAGGTGGACTCTTGCATAAATTTGTTCTATAGTAGACTTCATGATTGATGACAGATTTTAAGCACTTTTCTGAGTTATGCCTTATTTCTAAGATGTACTGAAGTTTATCAGACTTTAATCTTTATCTGAAATTCTAATGAATGCACACACTTTCACTCCATATGAATGATGAAAATTATTATGGTGATTAAGTTGTTTTTGACAAATAGTTAAGTGTCATTTGCATAATTTTTTAGGACAAGTTCTGATGGAAGTTCTGATGATTAAACTCTGAAGAAAACAAGTCAGTATTTGTATGAAGTATCACAGAAAAAGATATTCACTTTTGAGTTCAGAAGCCATATTCTGATGACTATTAAAATTTGATATAAGTTAAGTCCTGATATTAAATCCTGATGGAATCCTTGAGGCTTACGTGGCATTATTCTTTACTTGACTTATTTGTGGTAAAAAAAACTGAAATAGTTGTATTTAAATCAGAATATATTTAGGTAAGATAAAACAGTCATAATCATTATGGGTTAGTAATAAACGTGTTGGTCTTGAAAAACTGCATATGCACGGTAATTATTGCTTATTTTACGTGCCCATTAACTCCTGCTTTACTTGTTTACTGACTGTTCACACGTTGCCAGGTGTAAAGTGTATCCCATGTTTCAAAATTATAACTGTTGAGTGGAGAGAGTATATATATAGGGGTTAAAAGATTTTCTAATCTTTTACTTACTTTTCTATTCATAATCTCTTTTATTCTCTCTCTATAATATTCTCTGAAGCGTTCTCTTACAAGCATTTTCACAAACACCTTTCGCGTAACATATTTTCTCACTTCATTTCTTACAGAGATGTCACCAAAAGACGTGATTTTCAATGGAGCTAAGTTTGTTCCCAACAACTACTCGTATATTCTTAGCAAGGCTGAAGCTCCATCGGAACTTCACTTTATTCAGGACTTTCTTGCTAATTCTGATATTGGGTATGCTCTGACTCAACCTGACGCAGTCTCCGGAATCCAAGTTCTGGAGTTCTGGAGTTTTGGAGAAGTGGAATATATGATGATGGAGGTACTCAAGGGTCTCCAAGTATAATCTTTACAAAAGGGGAGGATGAGCATGTAGTGACTCTATATACAGTTCGTCAAGCACTACAGCTGCCTGAGAACTGCGTTTATTCCACTGTTGAGGAGCCAGTTCTTCAAAATATGATGGCCAGTCTGGGGTATGAAAAGACATTGGCAAAGCTGGGTCAATTGAAGAGATCTAACATAAGAAGGGAATGGAGTTTCTTCTTTGACTGCATTTCAAAGACCTTCGCCAACAAATGTTCAAATTTCGATGCAATCCCCATACTCAGTCAACAAATCGGGTATGCTCTCATTAATCAAACTGATTTTGATTATGCAAGTGTTGTTTTAGGATTTATTGGGGATAGGATGACAGAAGATAGGAATACTGTCAATTTTGCTGGATTCTGTCAGCTTATTTATAGTTTTTGTTATAATGATAAGCCCCAATCCGCTAGTGAATTAATTCCATCATTTAGACTAGCAAAAAGAGCTTTCAATGACTTATTATCTACTGATAATAAGAAGGCTGTGTTAAGATCCCTCCAAATTCCTTTATCTGTCAAACAGGCCTTAATAACCTATGATCCAGTTACATACACTGCACTATATCCTGATATCCAACCATCTGAACCTCAACCATCAGCACCTACCACCACTACCCAAACACCTCAAACTTCTCAACCACAACCAAAATTTACCATCTAGACATTTGTCAAACCATCAACTCAATCATCTCATCCTGAATCATCAGCATATACCATCAGATCTTCATCTTCCAGGCCAAAGAGGACAAAGTCTGTTCCTCAACCTCCACAAAAGAGAAGGAAGATGATTCTCAGAGTTGAATCTGATAGTGATGAGGAAACAATTGAAGCACGGGTTCATGCATCGGAACCTGTGACAGTTGGAGCTGAGAATGTTATTTCTCAGAAAGAAACTGCAGCTCAAAGTTCTGAAACTTTTAAGAAGAAATTTGTAAGTTCTGAAGCTTCTAAAGAAACTCCTTCATTGACAAGGAGATTAAAGAAAATTAAGGCTAGGCTAGGAGGTATTTGGCTAAGGCTCCATTAGAAGATACTGAAGAAGCTGAGGAAGGGGATCAGGAATCTCTGATCTCACAAGAACCAATTGTTATTGAAGCCCTTCCAGCTCAAGCCAAATAAACTACTACTGATACAACAGTAACCCCTCTTCTCTCACCTATCAAAGCTACATGTTGGATATATTTGAGATGTCATGTCTAATATGTTTCATGTTTAGTTTTTAGATTTTAACAAACAGGAAATATCAGTTCTTACTGGAATCAGGACTTACTGGAAGTCAGGACTTAAGGATATCAGGACTTAGATTATCAGAAGATAATATCGGAAGATGGATATCAGAACTTAAATACTGGAGGACTAACAGTTAAGAAAGGAAGCTGATTTACAGGATAGAAGATCGAGACTAATACAGAAGAAGATATGCATGGAAAGAGTTAGGGGACTAGAAGAATTATATAAGATATCTGATTGATATATTTTAGGAGACAGAATTATATTCCATATCAATTAGAAGTTAAATTGTAACTGTGTGTCTATATAGACACATACATACGTTTACACTTTATGTGTTACGATCATCGAGAAGACCATACATTGTAACCTAGCAGCTCTCGTGATATTTGTTCATCACTGAGAGAGGACAGTTCCATTATAACAGAGTTTATTATATCGAATACATATGTTTTCTTTTACTTGTGTTCTAAATCGATTTGATTGTATTATACACTGTATTCAACCCCTTTCTACAGTGTTATGTGACCTAACAAATGGTATCAGAGCCTATCTGTTAACACACATACAGTAAAGATCCAAAACAATCATGTCTGAAAAAGCAGAAAATCCAACCAAGCCCGCCAAAACTGAAGAAACTCCAAAGACTCAAACCCATAGTCGATATGAGACTATCAGGGTTCCCATGCTGAGACCTTCTGAGTACCCATATGGAAAGTAAAGATGGTTATGTTTCTAGAAGCTACAGATACAGAATACCTTGACAGAATTTATGAAGGACCACATAAGCCAACCAAGCTCTCTGTTATAGTTACAGATCAGCCAGCAAAAACCATACCAAAGGAGAAAAGTGAATACACAGCTGAAGATATCTCATATATTGCCAAGGATGCAAAGGTAAGGCATTAGATGCATGGTGCCATTGATAGTGTCATGTCAAACCGGGTAATTCAATGCTAGACTACAAAGGAGATATGGGATGCTTTGGAAACAAGGTGTCAGGGAACTGATATAATTAAGAAAAATAGGAGGACTATATTTACTCAAGAGTATGAGCACTTTGACTCAAAAAGTGATGAGTCATTAACTGACTTATATGACAGGTTTGTCAAACTCTTGAATGATCTGTCACTGGTGGACAAGGAATATGATATTGAAGATTCAAATCTAAAATTTCTTTTAGCTCTTCCTGAAAGTTGGGATTTGAAGGCTACTATTATAAGAGATAACTATGCTCTTGATGAAACTACTCTTGATGAAATTTATGGTATGCTCAAGACTTATGAACTTGAGATAGATCAAAGAAGCAAGAGACATGGGAGAAAGTCAAGGACAATTGTTCTTAAGGCTGAGGAGGAATCCCCCAAAGTGGCTGTCTCAAAGAAAGGCAAAGAAAAGGCTCTCATCATAAAATCTGATTTAGAATCATCAAGTTCTGATGATGATGATTTAGAAACTGAAAGTCTACCTGAAGTAGATGTTGATGAGGAGATGATGAAGCTGTGTGCTCTTATGGTGAAGGGTATCACAAAGATAGCCTACAGGAAATTCAGAAAGGGAAAGAAGTTTTCCAGGAAAGGTAGAAGTTCTGATAAGAAGGGCTTCAGGAAATCTGAAGGCAAAGGAGGAAAGTCTGACAGAGGAGATTACTTATCAAATGCTACAATTATGGTGAGAAAGGCCACATATCTCCTGACTGCAAGAAAGGAAAGAGTGACAAAGGCAAGGCTCTTGTCACAAAGAAGAAAAGCTGGACAGACACTTCAGATTCTGAAGATGAGGAGAACTATGCATTGATGGCAAATGTTGATAGCAGTTCTGATGCTGCTGAGTTAAAGGTGCCTCAAATAACTTATGCCTTTCATACTGATGATATTACTAAGTTGAGATTATATCTTAAAATAATGTTTATTAGTTACAGAGATCAAACTTTAACATGTGAAAGATTAACTTTTGAAAATCTTACTTTTAAAAAGAAGAATGATTATTTAGAAAAAGAGTTAGCCATGTTCCATCAAACTCAGAAAGAAAGAGATGATGCCTTTTATGTTAGAGATGAATTGCTGAAAATGAATAAATCTCTAAAAACTGAGTTAGAAAAGGAGAGAGAGAAAGATTATCAGGACTTGGACTAACTCTGGTAGAGTAACTCAGGATATACTAAGTAGTGGAAACTGGAAAGAGGGATTAGGTTATGGAGATGATAAAAGTGAAAAAGGAACTGAACAAGTTAAGCCAATTATTGTTAAACAGACTACTAAGCCAAAGGTAAATCCTGTTAAATTTGTAGCTAAAACTGCGAAGTCTGATTCTGAAAAGATGAAAGATATTGAGACAGAAGTGATAGCAGAGTCAACTTATGACAAATTAGAAGAGGATAAACCAACTGAAGTTAACATAGGCTTAATGACAAAGAAGCAGCTTAAACATAAGCTGAAAGAAATTACCAATGTGAACAAGGTAAAGGAAGCTAGGAAAAATAGGAATGGAAAGGAAGGTGTGAATAAAAGCAACAATTATATGCCTGTTCCTAATGATCCTAGAAAGAAATGGTATAACTGTGGAAACTCTAACCATCTTGCTTCTTTTCGCAAGAAGAATAAGAATATAAACTCTTTACCTCCTAAGTCAGGAGTTAAGAGTCAGTCTATTAGGTTTAAGCCACAAAATCTTTATTTTCATTGTGGTAGTATACGGCATTCCATTTATACTTGTAAGGAATATCATAGTTTGTACTATGATTATTATTAGATAAAACCTTCTTTGAAGAAAGTTGCTTTAATTCCTTCTAGTGTAAAGTATGATGCAAAGTCTGATACTGTAAAATCTGATAAGAAAAATGTTAGCATAAACTCTGATGTTAAATCCACTGCAAATGTTAACAAACTTAATAAGGCCAAAGGATCCAAGTAAGTCTGGGTCCTTAAAACTAACCATTAGTGGTCTTTGTGATTGCAGGAAACAGGAAGAACATCCTAGTTATGGATAATGGATGTTCAGGACATATGACTGAAAATAGAGCCCTACTATCAGACTTTGTGGAGAAAACTGGCCCAGGAGTTTCTTATGGAGATGGCAATATTGGAAAAACTCTGGGATATGGCAAGATCAATATTGGGAATGTCATCGTTGAATTAGTAGCTCTAGTCTCAGGACTTAAACACAATATGTTTAGTATAAGTCAAATCTGTGATAGAGGTTATCATGTGGATTTCTTTGAAGAACACTGTGAAGTTATAAGTAATTCTACAGGAAAAGTGGTTCTGAAAGTGTAAGGCATATGTCATAGCCTATTTGTATATTCGAGTATTTAACTCAACTCAAATAAGAATGTAATAAGTAAATAGTGGATCTACCGTCAAAGAGATCTCGCAAAGTAACATATATCAAAGGATTCAGAAACAAGGTTCATCTACAGACTTGAGGAATTAATTCATTGGAAGAAGTTCAAGAAATTGATCAAGCCTCGGTGATATAAATCAAGGTTGTGAATTTAATCAAGTGACAGAGATCTCGTCAGGGTATCAAAGAATTACAAGGATTTAATCTGAAATCAAAGTCAAGACATGAAGAAACGTCATGGAAGTTAGTCACTTATGAACCAGACAGTACATCGAGTGTCAACATTGAAGTGGTGGAATTGATTCATAATTCCCAGTAATTTTCAGAAGATTTTCAGAAGAATGGTTGCTGCTCAAGATTAGTATTAATTCTCTATTAATTAATTAAGTCATATAATTTAATTAATAAAATAAATTATATCTACAAAGATTATTTAATTAATTAATTGAATTAATTGATTAATTAATTCAGAATTAATATTAAGAATTTTTAGAAGTTTAATTGGATTAAAAACAGTCTTAAATCAGCAAGACAATTGAAAATGAACTAGCATAACAATCTGGATTGTCATGCCAAGTCATTTCAATAGTCATACCGAAAGTTCTACTGGGAAGGAGATTGTCTTCCTAGTTCAACTGATTGTCATACCGAAAGTCGTTGTAGTTCAATCAGATTGTCTTGCTAGTACAATCAATAGTCATACCGATTGTCTTGCTGAGATCAGGATTGTCTTGCCAGTTAAATGAGAGTCTGTTGATTGATTTAAAAAGAACAGAAGCAGCATACATTCATAATCATCCAATATACAGAACACAACTCAAGAAAAAAAACAAAGCAGCCGCAGAAGAAATTTTTTATCCTTCATCTGCAAACTTCAAGATCATAATTTCTAGTTTGGAAAGTTAAATCCAAACCACTAGAAATCTTTATCTTGTTCTTGTGTAACTATCTAGCGGATCAAAATCCCTAGAACTTAATCTCAAATTGCGTTTAGCATTTGAATCTTTTTATTGCAAAAATAGAAAAAGTTCATGTCGAATTTATTCTAGATTTGTGATAATTAATTTGAGATTAATTCCTTGTAATCGATACAGTTGTTGTAACACCTTTCAAGTTTAATAATATTCTTATTTAACTTGAATTTTGTTTCACATTTTTATTCAGCATTTAATTCGATTATTTGGTATTGTTTGTATTCAACCCCCTTCTACAAACACATTGGGACCTAACAATTGGTATCAGAGCCTTCTGATTAATGAACAAATCAAGATCCTAGACTTTTGTGATTTTTCAACTCCTTGAATTTTTATTTATTCAAAAATTCATAATGACTTCACAAAAAGTTGGAACCGTTAAAATTCCACTATTTGATAAAGAAAATTATATCATTTGGAAGAAGAAGATGCTTTTGTTTTTACAAGTTGCAAATCCCAAATATCTGAACTTGTTAAAGAAGGGTCCAACAACTCCAATGGTTATTGAACCAGAGGTGATAATAGATGATGTTGTGATTACCAAAGCTAGAACCTATCCAAAAGAGCCTGAGGATTTTTCTCCTGCTGAAAAAGAAGAAGCCTCCTTGGATGTCAGCCTTCAGTTAATTTTAGTTGATTCCCTCGATCCCTTGATGAACAGACATGTGATGAACTGTAAAAATTCCAAACACATCTGGGAAACTATTTAGGTGATTAATGAAGGTACAGAGGAAGTTAGGGAGAACAAGTTGGAGACCCTAACCTCTGAGTATAAACATTTTAAATCAAATCCAGGAGAAGGAATTACTGAAGTGTTTGAGAGGTACAATACGTTGATCAACAACCTAAACATAAATGGGAAATATTATTCAATCAGGGAGGTCAACAAAAAGTTCCTTTTAACACTGCCAACTCATCTTGAACATAGAATCACTGCCATTAGAGAAGCTAGAGATCTGAGTGAGATTTCTTTGGATAGACTCTATGGTGTGTTGAAAACCTATGAGTTGGAGCAGATTCAGCAAAAGGAAGTCTACGGGAAAGATAGAATGGTCAGGACATCTACTGCTCTTGTAGCTGAAGGTCAACAACAACAACAATCTCAACAGTCGGAGAGAATGGTACAGTTTTCCAAGGCGGAGGAAAATGTGATAGTAGCAGAATATGATCCTCCTACTACAAATCAATCCAGTGATGATTTTTATTCCTTGGAAGAGCTGGAGCAATTGGAAGATGAGTCAATGGCCCAAATTGTCAAGAGTCAATGTCAGATTCAAGAGAAATCCCAAGTTCAAGTACAAGTCCAACTACAACAGATTCCAGACAGGTGGATCTTCATCCTCTAACACCAGTAGTGGTGGATACAAAACAGGGATGGTTGATCGGAGCACCATTAGATGCTATAACTGCAATGAGTTGGGACACTTTGCCACAGAATGCAGGGAGCCAAAACAAGTAAGGAAGAACTCTTATGATTCAAATCAGAAGAGTAACTCTGAAAGGGCTTACCTGGCAAAGGGAAGAAGCTGGGATGATACTGATAGTGAAGATGAAGAAGATGAGAATCTTGCTCTTATGGCTATTGATGGAAAAGCTTCATCATCAAGAAAAGAGGTAAAATTTACTGATGCTGAATTAGTTTATCATCCAGGAGGTTCCTTAGATTGTGCTCGTCGTGATAATGAACTGTTAAGTCAGCAGATCAAATACCTTGAGAAAGAGGTCAATGAATTAAGACTTGTGCACATTAATCAAGACATGTTAAAAGAACAAGTATCTTTTCTAGAGAATAGAGTTGACTGTTATAGACAACTCGAAACTATTCTCAAAGACAAGATCACCGGTCTTGAGACTAAGGTTAGAGCCTACTTCAATTCTTGTTCGAAGGCTAAAGAGTTCTACAGTAAGCAAGCTGTTAATAAAACATCTGGAATAGGTTATATTACAATGCTGCTATTGGAGAATTAGGCATAAACTCCCCTCCTCATGTATGTACTAAAGGTAGGGAAGTACCACATGTGCTTAAGGGTGTTGATGAACCCCTCTATAAAGCATCAATTGCTGAACCATTTGATGCGACCTCTTCTGTTATTCAAGAAGAAATACGTGCTGAAGATCATGCTAATGAGAAGGTTGTTTCCAAGTCAAGTGTGTCGAAAGTTCCAGTCAAAGTTGTGAAAGCAACTGAGACTAACTCAGACACACATGAGTTGGATAACAAAAATGCCATGTCTACCATGCATAAATTGCCTGTTGTTAATTACTCTCATAAAGCATGTGGTGTTGCTAATTGTATGTCTTGTGCTTTTAATTTCATGTATGCTTATTTTAATGGTAAGCATGTTTCTAGTGATAAGACTACTCCTCGTCAGCATGTGAATAATAAGAAGCATGATAGGTCTAAGACCGCTAGTCCTTCTAAGGCTAGAAAGGAGACATTTGTGCCTAAGCCTAAACAGAAATTTGTTAAGGTTGTTTACAAGGTCAAATGTTCAGTCATTGAGGATGTTGAGATCATTAAAATTAAAAATGTTGTTTTGCCTGACAAAGGACAATTCTACAAGTATGTCGGGCCCAACCAAGTTTGGGTTCCGAAGAAGGTCTAATCCATTTGAAGTGCAAGGCAGTATACAGGTGTAACCGGTAGTGTGGATTCTTGACAAGTGGATCATCAAGACATATGACCGGAGATAGAGCCCTGCTATCAAATATGGATTGAGAAAGCTGGCCCACTGGTTACCTTTGGAGATAACAGCAAAGGCTTATCTGAGGGATATGGCTGTTTGCAAGCTGGGAATGTTATCATTGAAAATTTGTATATTGTGCTAGGTTATTATCAGAAAGCAGTATCTAACATATAGCACCAGTGACGAGACTTGAGAATATTACGACATATCAGGCACCTGCTGTACATTACACTTGGAATTGGACTCTAGTAAGATGTGTACAAGTGTACTCCTGGTTAATGAGTCAAAAGAGGAAGTCAGTGCACCACAGTTCATGGACTTTGCAGCTGCAGATCTATTGGACTATGCAATCTCTTCTTCACAATCTCACTTCAGGTTAGTATGAACTAGTGTACTACTCAAGCAATCGTCAAGGACATGGTATGGCACTCTATTTGAAGTTATAATTTAATATGAACTAGTAGAGTCGTCATATTTATAACTCTCTTATCACTAGGCACAAACATATTGTTTTATATGTGCAGTGAGTTTTAGGAGAAAATCAAACTTCTTTCTACATTAGTGATTTCTTATTTCATGTAAAATCCTTTGAAATCACTATTGTACATCATTTCTCTCAAAAGATTAAATGTATAATTTTCATTCATTATAGATCTTAAGTACATTTTATTTCTCTATTGCCATATGTTCTGTGATACAGGTTTAGTCTCCAATGACTTTCTTTTATTGACAGTCATGAGGTTGAAAACCCACAACATCTATCCCAGATTGTAAAGATAAACACAAAAACAGAACCAATCAACACTCTCTTACCACTAAATGTAGTATGAATGAGCGTGAGGGAGATAGTGCCTTAGTGCACCATATAAGGAAGGTTCTGTAGTCAACCCAGTAGCTCTGTCTCCTACATAGATGAGTAGTATTTAAACCGAGACAACTGCTAGCCCCCAAACATCTTCTCAAAAAGATGTAATGGCTGAAAAGGCACAAAAACAGTTACTAGATTCATTCTCTCAAAAGGGTGCGTCTATTGAAATTTGCCTGTCGGCCAGGGTATCCGATGTAGTGTCACCACTTCAAACATAAACAATTCTTGATGCACAAGGAAAGGTTACACACACAAAGGATGAGTTGACGGAAACAAGAGTTTTGACCATTTTAAGGTCAGATTCGATTGTTTAAGGTTTGTTAATGGACCAATTGCCTTTACAGGTGTTAGGAGAGGATACTGATCCAAAAGCCATATGTTAGTGGTCAGTGTCTACCTCCCCAGGCTTAAATCCCCTGGATGCATCTGCGGATAGTGGATCTGACATAGGTGCAGATCGGCAACTTGTTGACAATGATTCAGATATTACCTGATGAGTCACAAGGAAATGTCTTCATAGACATTAGAAGGGAACTTTGATCTTTATGCTAAATTCGTTGGATCATTGTTTACCTTCCCAGAATTCAAATCTGGAACCCTAAAAAGGAAACTAGCAACTTGTAGATTATGACTCAGATTCATCTGACGAGTTTAACAAGGATGGGGATTTGCGAACTCCCATTGCACCACCTATGACCTCCTTAAGGATGGCTAAGGTGATTTTCCTTGCAGGTACAGCTGGATTATGGAGCTATGAGAGAAGAGTGATACACTTGTGAGAATGAGTGTAAACACGAGTGGAGAGAAGAGTGAAACACATGTGAGGTACACTAAACAGAATCACACACTCACAGCGAGGAAGAAAGAGAAACTACTTGTTATTTCTTTTCCAACCAAGTGAAATATGAGAACTCCTTCAGACAACGGCATACATTCCTTCTCTAAGGGGGAGATAAAAGCTTAAGAAATAGTTTAGATGATTCCTCAACTAAGGGGGAGAAATAGCAGGGAGGAAGAAAAAGATCCTACATATGTACACTACACCACACCATTGTTGTTTGTAACTACGGATCATATTGTACGGGAGAGGTGGTAAACACAAGGTGATTTTCTAGTAAGGGAAGAAGCTATTTTCAAAAGGAGAGTACCATTGGTTTTTATCTGCGGATCCTATTGTATGGGAGAGGTGGTAAACGAAGGTGATCTTTTTTAATCAGTTGATTCTCATAGGGGGAGAAGCAAGAGAGATATGTGCTTCTCAACATGAAATGTGGTTGTACAAAAGAAGATGAAACTACTTGAAGATATGTTCAGTCTAGAGGAACATCTATTTGGAATCTAGAAAAGGTTAAATGTTATCCAGAACTTTCCTGCTATTTACTTTGCATTTTTGTTTATATCTTTTTCTTATTTGTTAGTTGAGTTATTCTCTAGGTATTTGTGTGTTATTATCTAACAAACAAATAGGGGGAGATTGTAAGGCATATGTCATAGCCTATTTGTATATTTGAGGATTTAACTCAACTCAAATAAGAATGTAATAAGTAAATAGTGGATCTACCGTCAAAGAGATCTCGCAAAGTAACATCTATCAAAGGATTTAGAAACAAGGTTCATCTACAGACTTGAGGAATTAATTCACTGGAAGAAGTTCAAGAAATTGATCAAGCCTCAGTGATATAAATCAAGGTTGTGGATTTAATCAAGTGACAGAGATCTCGTCAGGGTATCAAAGAATTACAAGGATTTAATCTGAAATCAAAGTCAAGACATGAAGAAACGTCACGGAAGTTAGTCACTCATGAACCAGACAGTACATCGAGTGTCAACATTGAAGTGGTGGAATTGATTCATAATTCTCAATGATTTTCAGAAGATTTTCAGAAGAATGGTTCCTGCTCAGGATTAGTATTAATTCTCTATTAATTAATTAAGTCATATAATTTAATTAAGAAAATAAATTATATCTGCAAAGATTAATTTATTTATTAATTGAATTAATTGATTAATTAATTCAGAATTAATATTAAGAATTTTCAGAAGTTTAATTGGATTAAAAACAGTCTTAAATCAGCAAGACAATTGAAAATGAACTAGCATGACAATCTGGATTGTCATGCCAAGTCATTTCAATAGTCATACCAAAAGTTTTACTGGGAAGGAGAATGTCTTGCTAGTTCAATTGATTGTCATACCGAAAGTCATTTTAGTTCAATCAGATTATCTTGCTAGTACAATCAATAGTCCTACCGATTGTCTTGCTGAGCTCAGGATTGTCATTCCAGTTAAATGAGAGTCTGTTGATTGATTTAAAAAGAACAGAAGCAGCATACATTCATAATCATCCAATATACAGAACACAACTCAAGAACAAAAACAAAGCAGCCGCAGAAGAAATTTTTTATCCTTCATCTGCAAACTTCAAGATCATAATTTCTAGTTTGTAAAGTTAAATCCAAACCACTAGAAATCTTTATCTTGTTCTTGTGTAACTATCTAGCGGATCAAAATCCTTAGAACTTAATCTCAAATTACGTTTAGCATTTGAATCTTTTTATTGCAAAAATAGAAAAAGTTCATGTCGAATTTATTCTAGATTTGTGATAATTAATTTGAGATTAATTCCTTGTAATTGATACAGTTGTTGTAACACCTTTCAAGTTTAATAATATTCTTATTTAACTTGAATTTTGTTTCACATTTTTATTCCGCATTTAATTTGATTATTTGGTATTGTTTGTATTCAACCCCCTTCTACAAACACATTGGGACCTAACAGAAATGTTACAGACATGGTAACATTTATGAAGCCAGACTTTCAACAAGTACTGATGGTTTTGCTATCTGTCTATTGAGTAGAGCATCAATTGAAGAAAGCTGGAATTGGCACAAGAAACTCTCTCATTTAAATTTCAACAATATAATGAGCTTGTAAAGAAAGATCTTGTGAGAGAACTACCAAAAACCGTATTTGCTCCTGATGGCCTTTGTGATTCATGTCAGAAGGCAAAACAAAGAAAATCTTCTTTCAAGAGCAAAACTGAGTCATCAATTATTGAGCCTTATCACCTACTGCATGTTGATCTATTTGGTCCAGTCAATGTCATGTCTATTGCAAAGAAGAAATATGCTATGGTTATAGTGGATGTGTTCACAAGGTACACTTGGTTGTACTTCTTGCACAAAAAGAATGAAACTGCATTTACTCTAACTGATCATGTCATACAGCTGGACAAGTTGTTCAAAGATTCTGTTAAAATAATAAGTAATGATAATGGCACTGAGTTCAAGAATTCGATTATGGAAGAGTTCTGCAAAGAGCATGGAATCAAGCAGGAATTTTCTGCACCTGGAACTCCACAGCAAAATGGAGTTGTAGAAAAAAAGAACAGGACTCTGATTGAAGCTGCACGAACCATGCTTGATGAAGCAAAGTTGCCAACCTATTTTTGGGCTGAAGTTGTGCAGACTGCTTGTTTTACTCAAAATGCTACACTCATAAACAAGCAAGGAAAAACACCATATGAGATGGTGAAGAAAAAAAACCAAATCTGAAATACTTTCATGTATTTGGTTGCAAGTGTTTTGTTCTTAAGACTCATCCTGAACAACTGTCAAAATTTGATCTAAAAGCTGATGAAGGAATCTTTGTTGGATATCCACTTTCCACAAAAGTCTTCAGAGTCTACAATTTAAGAATAAGGGTTGTCATGGAATCTATCAATGTCTCTTTTGATGATAAGAAGATTACTGGACTTGAACATTTCGATGATCATGATCAGTTGAGATTTGAGAATGAAGATTTAAATTCTGATTCTGGAAATTCTGATGACTTAAATCCTGATCCTGTAAGTTCTACTGGATTAAGTTCTAATGTCATTAAAACTGTGGTAACAACTCCAAAGGAAAATGCACCTGTCCTGGGGGAGCAAGATGAAGATCCTACCATATTTCAAGACTCTCGAGAAGCATCAGAACCTGTCACTGACTCTTCAAGTTCTGATTCATCTAGTTCTGATGAGCCAAGTACTGATAATTCTGGAAGCTCTGATTCTTCAACTCCTGAAAAATTAAACTAAAATTCTGAAGTCTCAGAGAGCATAACTACAGGAGGAGCATCAGAAAATGCTGATGGAGACAACATGGATCATGGGGGAGGATCCAGTTCTAGAAGTCAACTATAATCTGCAAGGAAGTGGACCAAATCACATACAACTGACTTAATTATTGGAGATCCTGAAGCAGGTGTTAGAACTAGAACTGCAACATCAAATGAATGTCTCTATCATTCTTTTCTATCTTAGACTGAACCAAAGAAAGTGGAAGAAGCTCTTCAAGATGCTGATTGGGTGCAAGCAATGCGGGAAGAGTTAAATTAATTTGAAAGAAATAAAGTCTGGACCCTAGTGCCAAGACCAAAGAACAGATCAGTTGTTGGCACAAAATGGGTGTTCAGAAATAAAACTAATTGTGATGGCATAATTACAAGGAATAAAGCAAGACTGGTTGCTAAAGGCTATTCTCAACAAGAGGGTATTGATTATGATGAAACATTTGTACAAGTTGCTAGATTAGAATCCATAAGGATCTTTTTAGCTTATGATGCTCACAAGAAGTTTAAAATCTTTCAAATGGATGTGAAAAGTGTTTTTCTCAATGGAGAATTGGAAGAAGAGGTATATGTTGAACAACCTCCATGCTTTGTAGATCCTAAATTTCCCAATCATGTGTACAGGCTTGACAAAGCACTTTATGGCCTTAAGCAAGCTCAAGAGCATAGTATGAGACTTTAGCTCAATTCCTTCTGGAAAGTGGATTTCACAGAGGCATAATTGACAAGACTTTTTCTACCTCAACCATGGAAAGGACTTACTTTTGGTACAAATATATGTTGATGATATCATATTTGGTTCCACAAATTCCAAACTTTGTGAGAAGTTTGCAAACGTAATGCAGTCAAGATATCATATGAGTATGATGGGAGAACTCAGCTATTTTCTGGGCCTTCAAGTCAAGCAAAATGATGAAGGCACTTTTATCTGTCAATCCAAGTACACCAGAAATTTACTGAAGAAATTTGGAATGCAAGATTGTTCAACTACATCCACTCTCATGGCCACTACAACCAAGTTAGATAAGGATACTGGTAAATCAGTAGATATTACTAACTACAGAGGTATGATTGGTTCCTTACTCTATCTAACTACAAGTAGACCTGATATCATGTATGCTACTTGTCTTTGTGCATGATTTCAGGCTGATCCAAGAGAACCTCACTTAAAAGATGTGAAAAGAATTTTCAAGTACCTTAAGGGTACAGCTGATCTAGGATTGTGATATCCTAGGGAATCAGATTTTAAGCTAATTGGTTACTCATATGCAGATTTTGCAGGATGCAAAATAGATAGGAAAAACACTAGTGGAAGCTACACATTATGCACAGATTCTTTGGATGAAGAATCAGTTACTGGATTATGGGTTAGAATTTTCTAAAATCCCTATTTATTGTGATAATCAAAGTGCAATTGCTATGACAGGTAATTCGGTTCAACACTCAATGACAAAACATATCAGCATTAGGTACCATTTCATAAGGGAACATGTGGATGAAGGTACAGTGGAATTACATTTTGTTCCAACAGATCAACAGTTAGCAGATATCTTCACAAAACCCCTATGTAAAGCTACTTTTATAAGATTGGTAAATGAACTTGGAATGGTTTCAGGTTCTTTCTCTAAATCTGCTTAGTTTTTGTTCTCATGCATCAGACTTTATGATTAGTGTTTACAGATTGTATCTATATGTAATCTGTGCTTAATTTGAAAATTCATTAATTGTTGATTGTTATCTGATGTGGATCTATATACTCTGATAAGTGTTTCGAATATTCTGTGACTATTCAATCCAATGAGGATAACTATGCTAGATGCTGACCTAGAATTCTTTAACATACTAGAAATCCGATGTTTGAATTAGTTGTTTATGTGGAAACTAATTAACACAAGCAGATTCTGATATTGAGCTTAGTCAAGTTTACTTTGTGTATCTTATTACTAAGTCACAAACTAGATTCTTGTTTCTAATCTGTCAAATTCTTATGTTAGTAAATCTTAAGAATGAATTAAGTGCTGATAAGCCTCACTTATCAAAAGAAAAGAAAAGAATAAAAGTCAGGTACTCCTTTGAGATCTAGAGTAAATATGTGGAAAGGAAGACCCAAGTGCATTGCTGGTATTAAGTAATATGCATTAGAAAAGCAAAAAAAATTCTTGGTGACTTTTCACACTCTATGATTACTGGAGAAATACTCTGATAATATCATAAATTCTAATAAGCAGTCGTGACTCACTTACACTGAGAAGCCATTGTAAAAAGGAATTTCAAAAGATGCATAACATGAGCACAAATAGTTGAGGTGGACTCTTGAATAAGATTATTCTATAGTAGACATCATGGCTGATAACAGATTTTAAGCATTTTTCTCAGTTATGCCTTATTTCTAAGATGTACTAAAGTTTATCAGACTTTAATCTTTATCTCATATTTTGCTTAATGCACACGCTCTTTCACTCCATATGAATGATGAAAATTACTGTGGTGATTAAGTTGTTGTTGACAAATAGTTAAGTGTCATTTGCATAAATTTTGAGGGCAAGTTCTGATGGAAGTTCTGATGATTAAACTTTGAAGAAAACAAGTCAGTATTTGTATGAAGAATTACAGAACAAGATATTCACTTTTTGAGTACAGAAGCCATGTTCTGATGACTGTTAACATCTGATATAAGTTAAGTTCTGATATTAAATCCTGGTGGAATCCTTGATGCTTACGTGGCATTATTCTTTACTTGACTTATTAGTGGTCAAATCTGAAACAGTCATATTTAAATCAAAATATATTTGGGTAAGATAAAAATAGTCATAATCATTTTGGATTAGTGGTAAACGTGTATGTCTTGAAAAACTGCATGTGCACAGTAATTATTAATTATTTCCCGTACCCATTCACTCCTGCTTTAACCTTTTACTGACTGTTATTATTACACAATGGTCTAGGGAGACGAGGCATCAGTATTTTTACTCTCAATAGTTAAACAGTCCTCGCATCCCTTGGTATTTCATTGCCTATTTAAATGACTGATCATTCATCAGTAAAATCACATCTTTTCATTTCTCTCCAACAATGGCACATTTTAGTTGGTTTTACTGCTATGGCACAGACACTGTGACCATTTTTCGAAATGGAATTCCGATTTCATATCCTATCAACAACATTTCATTTGACATCTGGAATCAACTTCCAGACAACATTAAAAATGATCTAATGTCTTTCCAAAGAGAAGTTCATCTTCGTATTCTTAAACAGCAGGAGCAAATCATTCATCTTGATGTTCTCTTTGTTGAAAGTAGGAAGAAGAATTAATTGTCATCCATCATTTTCTCTTCACCGTCAGCTTTGGCAGGCTTCTTAGACTAGGACTAAGGCCGTTGACGTTAAGAATCTTAGAATATGATTATCTTGTAATTTGTGCATGTACCTGATAAATTTCATGAAATTTACTCATCTGATATATTAATGAAATTTCCTTTAATTACAAGATTTGTTCTTTGTTTCTCAAATTATATGACTGTGCATGTTTTAATTATAATTTTTAATCTTTAATTCATCAATTTTTAAATTTATCCTGTGATGAATGTTTTGATTCAATTTTTGATGATTTGAGGAAACAATTGAAGCATGGGTTCATGCATCAGAAAGAAACAACAGCTCAAAGTTCTGATACTTTGAAAAGAAAGAAATCTGTAAGTTCTGTTGCTGCTGAAGCAACTCCTTCAATGGCAAGGAGATTGAAGAAAATGAAGGCTATGATGTATTTGGCTAAGGCTCCATCAGAAGATAGTGAAGAAGCCGAGGAAGGGGATCAGGATTCTCTATTCTCACAAGAACCAGTTATCATTGAAGCCCTTCCAGCTCAAGTCAAAGATACATCTAATGATACAGTTGTTACCCCTCCTGTCTCTCCTATTAAAGCTATAGATGATGCTAAAGAACAAACTGATAATTCTGAAATAGATATTCATAATTTGAAAATACCTGAAGTTCTTTATCTGGAAGCTCCATCTACATCAAAGACACCAGCTCTGGAGATAAATTCTGATCCTCAGAATTTAGATAATGTTATTCCTGAATTTCCAGTTGCTTCACACACTGTTGAGCTATCAGAACAGCATAAGTCTTCCTCAAGTCTTGATGACAGTGTTTCTGCTGAGCATCCAGTTCCTAATCTGGGCAAGGAAGAATTGGTGAAGAAATTTGTTGAAAAGGAAGCACCTATTCCTTGGGAGGATACTCGCGGAGGTGTTGAGTGGACCAAGAAGTAGAATGAATCAGATTTTATTCCATGTTCTAAAGTTCTGACATAGCATATTGCAAAAGCTAATGAGTTGCTCACAAATGCTAATTTTAAGACAAAACTCAAGATCATAGCATTGTCTACAAAACATCTTCAAGGTCTACATACTTCTACTCATGAAAAGGTTGATACACTTAGAGAAAAAGCTGATAAGCTCGATCTACAGTTCAAGCTTGATAAGAACAGGTATATCAGACCTATTTCTGAAAAATTTGAAGCCATTGAGAAAACTCAAGAGGAGCAACAGGCCCAAATTGCTGAGGTCCTGGCTAATCAAGCTTCTCAGAAAGCTCAATTGGATGAAATCCAATCTTCAATTGAACTTCTTCTTTCTCTCTTACTTCTTGATGATGCCAAAAAGGTGGAGAACGTAGTTAAGTCCAAATGCTCACCTACTTATGAACTGAAGAAAAAGGATGATAAAGGTGATGACCAGGGAAACTCTGAAAAGAGCAGAGGTCAAAGAAAAGTTCAAGGAAAATCTTCTATTCAGAACAAGTCAAGTTCTGATACTGTGAATGCTCAAAGACTGAAGTCAAGTGCTGATAAACAAAGACTGATGTCAAGTTCTGATATTCTGATTCAGTCAGGATCTGAAGACTCTCAGAAGTTTTTGCAAACTCTGAAGTTAAAGGGGAAGCAGACTACTGTTTATTACAAAAATCCTAAAATCCAGACACTTTATGAGGAGATAGCTAGAAGATTATTTCGGAAACACAATACAGGAATGGATTTAGAAACTCTCAAGGAGGAAGAAGCTACATTTGCTGAGAAGACAAATCTTAAGTCTAAAGCTTCTGATGCAAAGAAACCTCCAAGGCCTAAGGAAAAAGGTATTGTGATCAAGGAAAAGTTAAATTCTGAAACTTCAAAGTTCTAGACTAGATCACAGACTGAGAGTGATCCCAAAGACAAAGGGAAAGGAAAAGTTGATGAACCAACCAAGCCACTGGACTTGAAAACTTCAAAAAATCTGATGAAACCAGTGTACAAAATGGTTCAAGTAACTGATGATAATCTTGTTGAAGATGAAACTGTTCAAATCCTGAAAAGAAGAAAGATAATTGAAGAATCTAAAACAACCTCTGACACTGCTCAAGTTGTTGTTCAGAATAAAGGACAACAAGGTACAGAAGAAACAGCAAATTCTGATCAAGCTATTAAGACATCAACTACTGACAATGCTCAAGTTGATTTGAAGAAAATGACAATTGCTGATAAGAAGAAGCTGTTATGGAAGAAAGCTACTCCAGTTGAACCAAAATCCAATCTCATGATTAATCAACTCGCTACATTTGGGTTGAGAGCCAAGCTACCTAGAGATAGAGTTGGATTAGGTTCTGACGAAGAGAAGATTCAAACAGGAGTAGAGGTTACTCTAAGAGATCCTTTCATGTTGACAGACAAACCATATGAACAAATCAAACAAAGGCACCTTGACAAGGTGTTGTCTGCTCAAATTGTGATAGATGCTCATGACAAAGAGAATCTAAAAGAGAAATTGATCTTATTTCTCAATGATGGAAGGACTTATAGACTAGCTGATACTGATGTACTAAAGAAGTCTGTCAGAGAGCTTCAACATATTCACTATCTTCTGGAAGTAAAATATGATGTTACAAGAAGATGGTCAGAATACATTTTAAAGGCTATAAGAGATATATTCAGAATCTCTGGTACAAAGACTTCTCATTATAGTCCAATGATTACTGAAGGTGATGGAAGAGAAATTCCTATGCTGAAGAATTCTGCTAAGGTGGAAGTTATTCTGAAATGAAGATGCTTATGTTATAATGAAAACTCTTCACATCCTAATTTTATCAGACTTGGTGATGGACTTGAAAGAACATCCATTCAAGCTCTCAGAACAGCCATTTATCAAATTAGTGATAGTAAAGAAGAAGAACTGATGCAGGTCAAAGCACAGTTAGCTGAAGTTCTGAGGAAAGCTGAAGTTCTGAGGAAAACTGAAGATAATCTGATAAATGATTTTGTTAAGAATCATTATGGATTCAGATTGATTCAGGGATGTTGGTAAAGCTGGATGTTTTGTAAGTTGTAGTTAATAATCCTCTTAAACTCTTATTGCATTTGAACTTAAATGTTTTTGACATCATAAAATTTATTAACTTGTACATTCTTGCATAATTTACAAGTTGGGGGAGATTTTTGGATATATTTGAGATGTCATGTCTAATATATTTCATGTTTAGTTTTCAGATCTTAACAAACATGAAATATCAGTTCTTACTGGAAGTTAGGACTTAAGGATATCAGGACTTAGATTATCAGAAGATAATATCAGAAGATGGATATCAGAACTTAGATTATCAGAAGATAATATCAGAAGATGGATATCAGAACTTAAGTACTGGAGGACTAACAGTTAAGGAAGGAAGCTGATTTACAGGAAAGAAGATCGAGACTAATACAGAAGAAGATACGCATGGAAAGAGTTAGAGGACTAGAAGAATTATATAAGATATATGATTAATATATTTTAGGAGACAAAATTATATTCCATATCAATTAGAAGTTATCTTGTAATTGTGTGTCTATATAAATGCAGACATAGGTTTACACTTTATGTGTTACGATCATCGAGAAGATCATACATTGTAACCTAGCAGCTCTCGTGATATTTGTTCATCACTGAGAGAAGACAGTTCCATTGTAATAGAGTTTATCATATCGAATACATATGTTTTCTGTTACTTGTGTTCTAAATCGATTTGATTGTATTCTACACTGTATTCAACCCCCTTCTACAGTGTTGTGTGACCTAACACTACAGATGATGCTAAAGAACACGCTGAAAATTCTGTAATAGATATTCATAATTTGAATATACCAAATGTTCTTTATCTGGAAGCTCCATCTACAGAAGCTCAGCAATTTTCAACTCATTTTCCAATTTTAAATGCTGAGATACCATCTACATCAACCACACCAGCTCTGGAGATAAATTCTGATGTTCAAAATTTAAATGAAGCTGTTCCTGAATCTCCAGTTGCTTCACATATTGTTGTGTTGTCAGAACATAATGAGTCTTCCTCAAGTTCTGAAGAGAGTGATTCTGCTGAGACTCCAGTTCCTATACTAGGAAAGGAAGAATTGGTGAAGAAATTTGTTGAAAAGGAAACACCTATTCCTTGGGAGGATACTCACAGAGGTGTGGAGTGGACCAAGAAATGGAATAACACTGATATCATTCCATGTTCTAACATTCTGACAGAGGATATTGCTAAAGCTGATGAGTTGCTCACAAATGCTGATTTAAAGACACAACTCAAGATCACTGCTCTATCTACCAAACATCTTCAAGGTCTACATTCTTCTACTTTTGAGAAGGTTGATACATTAAAGGAACATGTTGATAAGCTAGATCTACAGCTTAAGCTTGACAAGAATAGATATATCAGACCTACTCTTGAGAAAATTGAAGCCATTGAGAAGATTCAAGAGAAGCAACAGGCCTAAATTGATGAGGTCCTGGCTAACCAAGCTTCTCAGAAAGCTCAATTGGAAGAAATCCAATCTTCAGTTGAACTTCTTCTTTCTCTCTTACTTCCTGATGATGCCAAAAAGGGGGAGAAGGTAGTTAAGTCCAAATGCTCACCTACTGAAATACTGAAGAAAAAGGATGATAAAGGTGATGACCAGGGAAACTCTAATAAGTGTAGAGGTCAAGGAAAAGTTCAAGGAAAATCTTCTACACTGAACAAGTCAATTCTAATAAATAAAGTTTGATGTCAAGTTCTGATATTCTGATTCAATTAGGATCTAAAAACTCTCAGAAGTTTTTACAAACTCTGAAGCTAAAGGGGAAGCAGACTACTGTTTATTACAAAAATCCTAAAATCCAGACACTTGATGAGGAGATAGCTAGAAGATTATTTCTGAAACAAAATCCAGGAATGGATTTGGAAACTCTTAAGGAGGAAGAAGCTAGATTTGCTGTTGAAAAGACAAATCTTAAGTCTAAAGCTTCTGATACAAAGAAACCTTCAAGGACTAAGGAAAAATGTATTGTGATCAGGGAAAAGTCAAATTCTGAGACTTCAAAGTCCATGAATATATGACAAACTGAGATTGATCCTAAGTCAAAAGGGAAAGAAAAGGTTGGTGAACCTTTAAAGATTGAGATAAGTTCTTCCATCCCAGTCTATCAAACTACAGTGCATGATGATAATTTGATAGAAGATGAAACTGTTCAAATTCTGAAAAGAAGAAAGGTAATTGAAGAATCTAAAACAACCTCTGACACTGCTCAAGTTGTTCAAAATGAAGAACAGCCAGCTACTGAAGAAACAGCAAATTCTGATCAAGTTAATTTGGAAAAGATGACAATTGGTGATAAGAAGAAGCTGTTATGGAAGAAAGCTACTCTAGTTGAACCAAAATCTAATATCTTGATGAATCAACTTGCAACATTTGGATTGAGATCCAAGCAACCTAGAGATAAAGCTGGATTAGGTTCTGATGAAGAGAAAATACAAATAGGAGTAGAAGTTACTCTAAGAGATCCTTTCATGTTGACAGACAAACCATATGAACAAATCAAATAAAAGCACCTTGACAAGATGTTGTCTGCTCAAATCGTGATAGATGCTCATGATAAGGAAAATCTAAAGGGGAAATTGATTTAATTTCTCTATGATGGATTAACTTACAAACTAGCTGATACCGATGTGCTAAAGAAGTCTGTCCGAGAACTTCAACATATTCACTATCTTCTGGAAGTAAAATCTGATGTTACAAGAAGATGGTCAGAATACATTTTGAAGGATATAAGAGATCTATTTAGAATCTCTGGTACAAAGACTTCTCAGTATATACCAATCATTACTGAAGATGATGGAAGAGAAATTCATATGCTGAAGAATTCTGCTAAGGTGGAAGTTATTCTGAAAGGAAGATGCTTATGTTATAATGAAAACTCTTCACATCCTAAAGTTATCAGACTTGGTGATGGACTTGAAAGAACATCAATTCAAGCTCTCAGAACTGCCATTTATCAGATTAGTGATAGTAAAGATGAAGAACTGATGCAAGTCAAAGCACAGTTAGTTGAGATTCTGAGGAAAGCTGAACACAAGCTGGTAAGAGATTTTGTTAAGAATCATTATGGATTCAGATTGATCCAGTGAAGTTGATAAAGCTAAAAGGACTGTAAGTTGTAGTTAATAGTCTTATTAAACTCTTATTGCATTTGAACTTAATTTTTTTTTGACATCATCAAATCTATTAACTTGTATATTTATGCACAATTTACAAGTTGAGGGAGATTGTTAGATATATTTGAGATGTCATGTCTAATATGTTTCATATTTAGTTTTCAGATCTTAACAAACAGGAAATATCAGTACTTACTGGAATCAGTACTTATTGGAAGTCAGAACTTAAGGATATCAGGACTTAGATTATCAGAAGATAATATCAGAAGATGGATATCAGAACTTAAGTACTGGAGGACTAACAGTTAAGGAAGGATGATGATTTACAGGAAAGAAGATCGAGACTAATACAAAAAGAAGATATGCATGGAAAGAGTTAGAGGACTTAAAGACTTGTATAAGATATCTGATTGATATATTTTAGGAGACATAATTATATTCCATATCAATTAGAAGTTATCTTGTAACTGTGTACTATATAAACACAGACATAGGTTTACACTATATGTGTTATCATTATCGAGAAGATCAAACATTGTAACCTAGCAGCTCTCGTGATATTTGTTCATCACTGAGAGAGAACAGTTCCACTGTAACAGAGTTTATTATATCGAAAATATATATGTTTACCGTTACTTGTGTTCACAATCGATTTGATTGTATTCTACACTATATTCAACCCCCTTCTACAGTGTTGTGTGACCTAACATAGAGCATTTAGTAGCTTTTGAAATCTATTAAAGATATCAGTGAGAGTTTCACCTTCTTCAAAGTGGAAATGCGCATATTGCTGAATTAGTAACTACATCTTGTTTTCTCTAACTTGTTTAATGCCATCACAGATAATCTGTATTGTATCCCAAACTTCCTTGGCAGCTTTGCAATTGATGATATTGTCAAACATGTCACCATCAACTCCATTGAACAGAATATTCATGGCCTTCTTGTCTTTCCAGACTTGTTCAATATCAGGATCTGACCATTCATGCCTTGGCTTGGGAACTGATGGCTCATTTCCAGTTGCAGCTCTCATTGGTATATGAGGGCCTCTTTCTATACAATCCACATAGGCCTCATCTTGAGAAAGTAAATGAAGATGCATCTTTACCTTCCAGTGATGGTAATTATCTTTGTCAAGAAAAGGAATCTTGACTCCAACATCCTTCTTGTTCATCTTGCTGATTGTTGTGATCTTTAAACTCTTTGTTCTTCAAGAGCTTGCTCTGATACCAATTGTTAGTCCCTAACAATACAACAAGAATTACAGAAGGGGGGTTGAATGGAATTCTTGAAACTTTTTCTGAATTATAAAATGTTCTAACTTAAAATATATATGTCAGTGTTTTGATTTGAATGAAACACAAGTCTTTAAAACTTTCTGGTGGATTTGAATGTATCCACCAGAGATATATATACCAATCAAGGGAACTTTGTGAAGCTTGAATAGCTCAAAGCTGCTTACAAATAAGAACAACTAAACTTACAGAGAAATGCTAAAGGATTCAGCTTACAATTGTTTCTCTGAGAAAAGATACTTGCTTAGTCTTGTTGTTGTTCTATTTGCTACTCTTGGTTTATATATCACCAAGATTACACAGTAATAAGATAAGATAATAAAACAAAACCTATCAAGTCTAATACTATGCTGCTTCATTACTCTATTTCAGCATCTTTGAATATCTTCATGATAGCATGAAAATGGTAATAATTCTTTGTTCTCAAAAACCCAGTTGAATAGGCTGCCACATTCCTTTTGCAAACACTCGACGCATGTGACTGTGTTGTCACTGTCAACAGATGTTTGAATTGATCATCCATCGGGTACATGATTATCATCCATCGGGTTGCCTTGTTGATCATCCGTCGGGTAGCTTTGCTGATCATCCGTCGGGTAGCTATTTGGCACTTGACTTTATTTCATATATGCAGAATTACAAGACATCATTTATTTTCAATTAATCAACCTATTCTGCATATCTAATTACAGTCAACATGACTTATATGCTACTACAGAATCTATACAAAGGTGTTTACAGAAATGTGCTACATGACTTATTGTTACATAAGCTACTCACTCGATGGATGTCAAATCATCATCCGTCGGGACTATATTGAGTCATCCGTCAGGACTAGATTTGATTATCCATCGAGTGCTACATAATTCACTAAGTTAAATCTACTAAGGTGTTTTGTTAATGAAATCATCAAGTTCACAACATATTCCCAACAATTTTTATAAGTCAAACCAAATATGTGAATGATCTTCTAAAGAAGTTTGACTTATCAAATTGGTCACCTGCCAAGACTCCAAATCCAACCGCCACTAAATTAGATATGAACACCTCAGAAAAGAAAGTGGAGATTTCTAATTATAGAGGCATAGTTGGGTCTCGGTTGTACTTGACAGCCAATAGAACATATATTATGTTTGCCACTTGTCGTTGTGCTAGGTTTCAATCTGATCTTAGATGGTGTTAGGTCCCAATTTGTTTGTAGAAGGGGGGGTTGAAAGTAAACAATACCGTTTAATCGAATAAAATGCGGAATAAAAAGGTGAAACAAAATTCAAGTTAAATAAAACTTTTATTAAACTTGAAAGGTGTTACAACTACGGTATCGGTTATAAGGGATTAATCTCAAATCAATTATTACAAATCTAGAATAAATTCGACATGAACTTTTTCTATTTTTGCAATTAAAAGATCAAATGCTAAATGCGATTTGAGATTAAGTTCTAGGGATTTTAATCCGCTAGATTGTTACACAAGAACAAGATAAATAATTCTAGTGGATTGGATTTAACTTTACAATCTAGAATTTTGATCTTGAATAAAGCAGATGAAAAATGAAATAATTTGCTTTTATTTCTGCTGTGTTCTTGACTTGTGTGTTCTGTTGAAAATAATTGCATGAATGTCTTCTGCTGTGTTTTTGTTGTTTAAGTAAACAAATCAGTCCTGTTGAATCAGCAAGACTTTCGGCAAGACAATCAAATGAACTGGCATGACAATCCATTTGAACTGGAAGGACTTTCGGTGAGACTATCCTTTTGAACTAGCAAGACAATCCCATTAGCTAGCAAGACAATCAGAATGAACTAGCAAGACTTTCGGTATGACTATCAATTGTCATACCGATTGTCATAGTAGTTCAAATCACATTGTCTTACTGAATTATTAATAGATTTTAATCTAATAATAATTCTGAAACTCCTTAATATTAATTCTGAATTAATTAATCAATTAATTCAATTAATCAATAAATTAATTTTTGCAGATATAATTTATTTTCTTGATTAAATTATTTGACTTAATTAATTAATAGAGAATTAATACTAATCTTGAGCAACAACCATTCTTCTGAAAATCTTCTGAAAATTACTGTCAATTATGAATCAATTCCACCACTTCAATGTTGACACTCGATGTACTGTCTGGTTCATGAGTGACTAACTTCCGTGACGTTTCTTCAAGGCTTGACCTTGATACTCTTGATTTTCTTCAGACTATATCCTTGTAATTAATTGATACCCTGATGAGATCTCTGTCACTTGATTAAATCCACAATCTTGATTTATATCACTGAGGCTTGATCAATTTCTTGAGCTTCTTCCAGTGAATTAAGTCTTCAAGTCTATAGATGAATAATGTTTCTTAACCCTTTGACAGATGTTACTTTGTGAGATCTCTCTGACGATAGATCCACTATTTACTTATTACATTCTTATTTGAGTTGAGTTAAATCCTCGAATAAACGAATAGGCTATGACATATGCCTTTCAATCTCCCCCTATTTGCTTGTTAGACAATAACAACAAATACCTAGAGGATAACTCAACTAATAAATAAGAAAAAGATATAAACAGTAATGCAAAGTAAATAGCAGAAAAGTTCTGGATTATATTTAACATTTTCCAGATACCAAAAGAAATTTACAAGTGAATACAAGATAGATGTTCCTCTAGCCTGAACATATAACTACATTAGACTATCTTGATTCATAAAGCTCTAATCATATTACATTGAGTTTTGAGTTAATTGATTTCAGTTGTCTTCTCTTCTGACTTCACCTTCTTCTAACTCTTGAAGCAACTCTTTGTCAAAGACACGATCCTTTTCTGAAGTGAAGCTTGCTGGTCTGACTGGTTGAACTCCAACTGACTTCAACTTATTCTTGATCTGATTGTACCTTTTAATATTCTTTTCACAATAAGCTTGAATCAAATCAGCAGCTTGAGTCTTCAACATGGATGAGTATCCAGCAGTTCTTAAATGATGTTCCATCCAGACCAGATGCTTAGCTGAGTAGTCTTTAAGAGATTGTACATCTAGCTGACAGATTTGAAGATAATCAGACTTAAAGAATCTCACCTGATGAGGATTGTTGACCACTTGAGGACTAGCCCTGCTGGCAAACTCTTTAAGCCTTTCTCGAAGAACTTCATTCAATTATGAGCTTCTTTTTACCTTGTTGAGAAGAACCCAAATCTCTGACAAAGAACGATTCTCAAACAGATGAAGTGACACCTTGAAAGATCCTTCACTCTGACAATATACAAAAATGCTCATCTCATTTAGGGATCTATCAAAAGCAGCTGTGATCCTTGAGACTTCAGTCTTGATAGCATTCATGTACATGTCATTGTTAGGATTTGAGATTTCCAGCTTGTCAAGAAGATGTAGGAACTGCCTATCATTGTTAGTGCTCAGTTGAGGCATATCAAGTACTCTCCTAGCTTCATCCCATTTTTCACCAATCTTCAGTCTGACATCTCTTCTCCTTTCTTGAGCCTTAATGTCATGAAGACGTTGCTTTTGAAGAGTTTGTGTTCTTTGAATGTCTTTCTTCATGTCAATGATCTGGGAGACCTTTTTGAGTTCAGCTTCTTTTCTTTTCATCTCTGACTACTGCTGCTGAAACTCTTTCTCAAAGATAGGATCCACTGTAGCTTCCTCTTCCCATTCTCCAAAATCACTTTCCTCTTCAGCTTCAAATAAACCATCTTTATCTTCCAAGACTGGTTCAGTGGGAATGTCAAAAATATCAAAGTCATCCTGTTATCCACTGTAGTAGACATCATCAGCCTTTCCTTTGTCTCCAGCAGAGGTATCTTTTTCTTTCCCCTTTCCACTACTCCCTTTCTTCTCCCCCTTAGTTGAGGGATCCTCTACGGACTTTCCCTTAGATCCTCCATGACCTCCATCACCTCCCGAGCCTGAGCCCCCACCAGACGGCCCTTCAAAGTAAGTCCTTTGTTCTTCATTGGGACAGTGAGAATTTTTGATCATGTAGTACAGGTGCTTCATCCCTTCATTCAGATGTTCCATACCTGTCTCTATCTTCAAAAATCTGGAGGAATCCAGTGAATGATTCATTTCAACCAAATCTTCAAGAGAAGTCATCCTTGTATGTAGAGAGCAGAAGTTAGAAATGTCATCAGATGATAAAGTTGGAGTTTCCTGAATGGAATTGAGCTTTGGTGTGACAGTGTTCTTGAGATCTGAGATATCATTTCTTATGAGTGGCAGCTGATTGTTGACAGAGGTGGAAGAAGAAGACCGTTCAACCACTTGTGCTTTGAATGCTTGAGCCTCAGCTTGGCTTTTAGCAAGTTCTTGTTTTAGAGCAGCAATTTGAGCTAACAGGTTTTCAGTATCTATGTCTGTGTGTGCTCTCACCTGAATTTCACTCGTGTTTGGTTCACTCACCTCACGTGCTTGTGTTTCTCTCAATATGATTGCTCGTGAGGAGTCTTCCTGTTGCTGTTCTTCTGTACCTGCAGTTAAAATCACCCTAGCCTCTTCAAGAGAGGTCGGTGGTGGTGTAATGGGAATTTGCGAGTCCCGATCCTCAGTCAAACCTATCATTTCATGTGAAATAGATGTCTGAATTGCTTTAGGGATAGATTGACCGAGTTGCCCTCCACTTTCTCTAGATAAATCTGCGAGTGGAGAATCCCGTGAGGGAGCCAGAGGTGTTTGATCTGGGAGGGGAGAAAATGACTCTATTAAAGGTGGCTGAGAGTCAGATTTTCCCTCAGAAGCATGTGACTGCTCTTCTACCGTAACTATGGCAGGCACTGTAACAGACTCTATGTGCACTCCTCGCTCTGTGTCCTGAGTATCATCTGTGGATATGTATGGTTCCATTATGAGTAATGGAATTGTGCTTGACTCGGTACAAGATGCCATGGCCCTCTGGCGAATTTCAATAGATTCATCCTGTTGAGAGAATGTCTCTAGGAACTGTTCATCGGCCATATCAAAGTCCATGTCCTGTTGGGAGGACAAGGATGGGCTTTCAGATGCCTCAGTATAAGTTCTTCTTTTCTTTGGAGGAGGCAGAGCTGAGGGTTCACTCACATTTAACAATGCACTACTTCCTATTAATCTCCTGGGTAACATTTTAGACAGTGGGGGAGAGGTTGAGATAGGTTGTGACTCTGTGTTTGGCTCTATGACCTGGGACTGAAGCTGTGGTTCTACAACTTCATGGTCAGTCCTATCGACCACTGGGGGTCTTTCAACAGAAGTAGGAATGGAGTGAGAGTGAGGAATTACTACCTGTAATGGAAGAGCATCTGATGTTGGAGGAGCCTGGGTGGCTTGAACCACTGGAGGTTGAGGTTGCTGTTCATGACCGGGAATATTGAAAATAAGTAAGGGAATATAAGTGGCCATGAAAGCAGATACAAGTACTGGAACTTGCATGAATTTGAAGGTTGTGTCTTGGCGGGTGTAAATCTTTTTGCTTACTGGAGGGGGTTCGGTTACTGCAGAGTTAGCAAAAAGGGCTTTGTGTTCAGGTGTGAGAAGATGATCTGCTATAAGCATGAGAAAACGAGCATAGTAACATGATACCCTACGATTTGTAGAATGGTCACGTAAAGCAGAAGTGAGACGTCTCAAGAGAATGGGAAAAAGTAGTTTGCCAAAATTGATCCTTTGATTGAAAACAACCGCAAGACCAATATACTGCAGAGTGGAAGTGATGTTGTGAAAGTTGGATTCAGTGCAGTTGGCAAACACTTTAGAAAGTGTATCGAAGAAAATATCCCATTCAGACACCAAATTGGATTTAGAAAGTTTGGTTATGTTGATCACCCCCTGATAGTGAATAGCCTGGAAAAAGTTTGTGATATCATTTTCAGAGGGTAAATTACAGAAATTGTCCAATGGAAAATTTAACGCTTGATTGACTATTGTTTCATCAACCACATACTGTGTGTTTGCCACGGTGAATGAAAAAGATTTTGAATCATCGGCCACAGTAGAGGTTGTGCAAATCAGTCTAAGCAGATCGATATTTAAAATCACATTTGATTTAATAGCAGAGCTAACAATCGAATGGTCATTTAAAAATCTAATCCAAGGCTTAAATTTTTCCACATCACATTTTTCCGGATTAAAATAACCAACCTGATTATGCGCGACAATTTGGAAATTGAGAGCCATTTAAAATAATAATAAGACACACACTTTCAGAATTTTAAGAATAATATTAAGAAAATTCGAATTAATTAAATTAATTTAATAATTTGAATCAAATTAATTATAATCGAAAAATTTAGACAGAATTGTATCTCGTTAAAATTCTTAACTCACAAACGCAGATTTGAAAAGCCAAAAGACACAAAACAGAAATTAAAATTTAAATCAAAAATACCCAAAATCAACAAACACAACCTGTTTTTTTTTATAACAAAAATTCAACAGCACTTCTGTATGTATATACTTGTATGTATATATCACAGGAGTGATGATTTTTGTATGCTGAGTAAAAACTCGAGCAAGGAAGACAAGGAAGCAGTTGAGTTTGATTCGAATATGAGAGAGAGAGAGAGAGAGAGAGAGAGAGAAACTGTTGAAATTTGAAAAACAAAATGAACTGAACTGATGAAAATAAAAAGAACAGACACAAAAACCATTAAGTAGTATAACTTGTATGACAATCGGATTGTCATACCGATTGTCATACCGATTGTCACACCAGCTTAAAGACAGAAAAAAGAAAAAAAAATAAACAAAACAAATCAAATAATAATATATAACTGGTATGACAATCTGATAGTCATACCGATTGTCTTGCCAGTTATAAAATTAATCTGATATTAAAATAACCAAGCATTATTACTGAAATGACTTTCAGCAAGACAATTTCAATTGTCTTGCCGATTATCATTCTAGTATAAGATAAAATAAGTATTTAAATATACTGAATAATTAACATAAAAACTGTTAAAAACATATAATAAAAAAATATTTAAAATATTTCAATTTCAGAAAACTGAAATGAATATTGCAGAAAATATTTACATAATTAAATTAATTAAAATATTTCAGAGATCATAATATTTTCAGTCCCAAAAATAGATTTCTTTTGAATTTTAACAAATTAATTTCATAGAAAAATATTTTTAGAGAAAATAAAATATTCTGAGACATTAAAATTAACAAGTTGAGTAAATAAATAAGATAAGATAATAGAAATTTCATAGAAATAAGCAAGAAATATGATAAAATGATAAAATAAATTTGCAAATGAATTTTTTTCATTTATGAAAAATTCATTTGTAAATTCATTCAAGAACAGATCTCAGATATTAACTAGATTAATCACTAAAACTATTCAACATACCCAATTTACCAACTAATCTGGTAAATGTGGATTCATCAAGTGGTTTAGTGAAAATATCTGCTATTTGTTCTTCTGTTGGAACAAAAAATAGTTCAACAGTACTATTCATGACGTGCTCTCTAATAAAATGATACCTAATGTCAATGTGCTTTGTCCTCGAGTGCTGCACAGGGTTGTTGGTGATGGCTATTGCACTTGTATTGTCACATAAAATAGGAATTTTGTTCAATACAGAGCCATAGTCTCGTAGCTGGTTCCTAATCCACAAGATCTGAGCACAGCATCTTCCAACAGCAATATATTCAGCCTCGGCCGTTGAGTTGGAAACTGTTTGCTGTTTCTTGCTGTCCACGAGACTAGTCTGCTACCTAGGAATTGACAACTCCCTGAGGTGCTTTTCCTATCAACAACACTTCCTGCATAATCTGAATCTGTATATCCAACAAGGTTAAAACCAGATTCTTTAGGGTACCAAATACCTAGATTTGGTGTTCCCTTAAGATATCTTAAGATTCGTTTAACAGCAACGAGATGAATATCTCTAGGATCTGCTTGGAACCTTGCACATAAGCATGTAGCATACATAATATCTGGTCTACTTGCAGTAAGATAGAGTAACGAGCCAATCATACCTTTATAGCTTGTGACATCTACCTTAATGGAGTTTTCACATGGTCCAAGCTTGACAGCTGTAGTTGATGGAGTCCTTGCTGATGCAGAATCCTCTAGATTGTACTTTTTGAGGAGTTCCTTTAGATACTTGGATTGACAAATAAATGTTCCATCTAACTTTTGATTTACTTGTAATCCAAGAAAGAACTTTAGCTCTCCCATCATGCTCATTTCAAACTTGTTGTGCTTAACTTAGCAAATCTCTTACAGAGATTATCATTAGTAGACCCAAATATTATATCATCCACATAGACTTGGACTAATATAGTATCATTCTTATGTTTTTTAGAAAAGAGAGTTTTGTCTATGACACCTCTAATAAAGCTATTTTCAATAAGAAATTCAGAGAGAGTGTCATACCATTTTCTTGGAGACTGTTTGAGCCCATAGATAGCCTTGAAAAGAAAGAAGACAAAATCCAAATGATCTGGATCTTCAAAACCAGGAGGTTGCTCTACATATACCTCTTCATCCAGCTTTCCATTCAGAAAGGCGCTCTTGACATCCATTTGATAAACTTTAAAGTTTGAGAATGCTGCGAATGCCAGAAATATCATGATGGCCTCAAGTCTAGCCACTGGAGCATAGATTTCATCATAATCAATGCCTTCAGCTTGAGAATACCCTTTTGCTACCAGTCTTGCCTTGTTTCTTGTAACCACACCATCTTCATCTAGTTTATTCCTGAATACCCACCTAGTACCAACAGCTTTCTTGTGTGTAGGTCTAGGTACCAGTTTCCAGACTTGTTGACTTTCAAACTGATTGAGTTCATCTTGCATAGCAATCACCCAATCTGGATCAGTTAGTGCTTCTTCAATCTTCTTAGGTTCCATCTCAAAAAGAAATCCTGAGAACAGACACTCATTTTGAGTAGCACGTCTAGTTCTGACTCCAACATCTGGATCACCAATAATTAACTCAAAAGGATGAGCTTTATTCCAGACAGTCTGTCTTGGAAGATTTGATCTTGATGATTCGCCTTGAAATTCATTTGGATGTTGTGTCCTACTAGATGATCCTTCAGCATCTCCCCCTGAGTTGTTACCATGTTGACTTGAGGATTCTTCGTCAGTAGCAGTGGTATCTCCATTGTTGCCAAAGTTTCCATCACTATTACCTTGAGTATCATCATGATTAGCAGGTTCTTGACCAGCAACAACCTCAGGTTCTTGACCATGTTCTGATTCTGAATCTGACATATCATCAAACTTCAGTTTCTCAGAAGGATCTTCAGTTTGGATACTAGGGAGTTCAGAGTCATCAAATGTAACATTGACACTTTCAGTTACTTTGTGTTGATCAATGATATACACTCTGTATGATCTTCTTCCATATCCAACAAAGATACCCTCATATGCCTTTGCCTCGAATTTACCACGACGATCATCTCCATCTTTGAGCACGAAGCATCTGGCACCAAATACATGAAAGTATTTGATAGAAGGTTTCTGTTCATTCAAAATCTCATAAGGAGTTTTCATGAAGTCTTTGTTGATTAGAGTTCGATTCTGAGTATAACATGCAGTATTGACAGCTTCAGCCCAAAAGTACATTGGAAGACCTGATTCACTTAACATCGTTCTTGCAGCTTCAATCAATGTACGATTCTTCCTTTCTACCACTCCATTTTGCTGAGGGGTTCTAGGAGCTGAAAATTGTCTGGTAATCCCTTTGTCTGTACAGAATCCATTGAGAAGTGAATTCTTGAATTCTGTTCCATTATCTGACCTTATTGCTCTAACAGGGACGTTAGAATCTAACTCAATCATCTTGATATGATCAATCACAACTTGTGGTGTTTTATCCTTAGAGTGAAGAAATAAAACCCACGTATACTTGGAATAGTCATCAACTATCACAAGAGAGTAACACTTCTTTGACATCGAAAGGACATTAACTGGTCCAAATAAATCCATGTGCAATAATTGCAGAACACCAGTTATGGAAGATGTGTCAGTTCCTCTGTGACTTGCTTTCTTTGACTTTCCTTTCTGGCAAGCCTCACATAGTCCTTCTGGAGAGAATTCCAGATGAGGCAAACCTCTTACCAATTCTCTTTTTACAAGAGAATTCATTGTTTTGAGATTGAGATGAGAAAGTCTCTTGTGCCATAGCCAACTCTCATCTGACGATGCCTTTGCATAGAAGCAATTGACTTCAGGATTGCTTCCAGAGTTCATGTCAGCTACGAACAGATTTCCTTTCCAGATTCCCATTAAGGAGGGTTTTTCACTTTTCTTGTGCAGAATCTGACACTTCAGCTTGTCGAATAAAACATTGTAGCCGTTGTCACAGAACTGACTAATGTTAAGCAGATTGTGTCCAAGTCCTTGCACAACATACACATTTTCAATGATAACATTTCCAGCTAGCAAACAGCCATATCCCTCCGTTAAACCTTTGTTGTTATCTCCAAAGGTAACCACTGGGCCAGCTTTCTCAACCACATTTGATAGCAGGGCTCTATCTCCGGTCATATGTCTTGACGATCCGCTGTCAAGAATCCACACTGTCGGTTGTACCTATTTAATGCCCTGCAATACAAATGGATTAGACCTTCTTCGGAACCCAAGCTTGGCTGGGTCCGGCATACTTGTAAAATTGGCCTTTATCAGGCAAAAAAACATTCTTAATTTTAATATTCTCAACGTTCTCAATGACTGAACATTTGACCTTGTGAACAGCCTTGACAAATTTCTGTTTAGGCTTAGGCACAAATGTCTCCTTTCTAGCTTTAGGAGGACTAGCAGTCTTAGACCTATCATGCTTTCTATTATTCACATGCTGATGAGGAGTAGTCTTATCATTAGAAACATGCTTACCATTAAAATAAGCAAACATCAGATTAAAAGCACAAGACATACAATCAGGAACACCACATGCTTTATGAGAGGGATTAACAATAGGCAACTTATGCATGGTAGACATGGCATTTGTGTTATCCAACTCATGTGTGTCTGAGTTAGTCTCAGTTGCTTTCACAACCTTGACTGGAACTTTTGACACACTTGACTTGGAGACAGCTTTCTCATTAGCATTATCTTCAGCACGGATTTTTTCTTGAATAATAAATGAGGTCTCATCAAATGGTTCAGCAATTGATTCTTTATAGAGAGGTTCATCAACACCCTTAAGCACATGTGGTACTTCCCTGCCTTTAGCACAGACATGAGGAGGGGAGTTTATGCCTAATTTTCCAATAGCAGCATTGTAATCATAACCTATACCAGATGTTTGATTAACAGATTGCTTATTGTAAAACTCTTTGGACTTCGAACAAGAATTAAAGTAAGCTTTAACCTTAGCCTCAAGACCGGTGATCTTGTCTTTGAGAATAGTTTCAAGTTGTCTATAACAGTCAACTCTATTCTCTAGAAAAGATACTTGTTCTTTTAATTTATCTTGATTAATGTGCACAAGTCTTAATTCATTGACCTCTTTCTCAAGGTCTTTGATTTGTTGATTTAACAATTCATTATCACGACGAGCACAATCTAAGGAACCTCCTAGATGATAAACTAATTCAGCATCAGTAAATTTTACCTCTTTTCTTGACGATGAGGTGTTTGCATCACTAGCCATGAGAGCAAGATTCCCAACTTCTTCATCTTCACTGTCAGTATCATCCCAGCTTCTTCCCTTTGCCAGGTAAGCCCTTTCAGATTTACTCTTTTGATTAGAATCGTAAGAGTTCTTCCTTGCTTGTTTTGACTTCCTGCATTCTGTGGCAAAGTGTCCCAACTCATAGCAGTTGAAGCATCGAATGGTGCTTCGATCAACCATCCCTGTTTTATACCCACCACTGTTGGTGTTAGAGGATGAAGATCCACCTTTCTGGAATCTGTTGTAGTTGGACTTGTACTTGAACTTGGGATTCCTTTTGAATCTGACATTTGAGAATCTCTTGACAATCAGGGCCATTGACTCATCCTCCAATTGCTCCAGTTCTTCCAAGGAATAAAAATCATCTCCTGATTGATTTGTAGTAGGAGGATCAAATTCTGCTACTATCACATTATCTTCAACCTTGGAAGACTGTACCATTCTTTCTGACTGTTGAGATTGTTGTTGATGTTCATCAGCTACTAGAGCAGTAGATGTGCTGACCACTCTTCCTTTCCTGTAAACTTCCTTCTGCTGAATCTGCTCCAACTCATAAGTCTTTAACACACCATAGAGCCTTTCCAAAGAAATCTCACTCAGATCTCTTGCTTCTCTTATGGCAGTGATTCTATGTTCGAGATGAGTTGGCAGTGTTAAAAGGAACTTTTTGTTGACCTCCCTGATGGAATAGTATTTACCATTAATGTTCAGGTTGTTGATCAATGCATTGTACCTCTCAAACACTTCAGTGATTCCTTCTCCTGGATTGGATTTAAAGTATTCATACTCAGAGGTTAGGATTTCTAGCTTGTTCTCCCTAACTTCCTCTGTGCCTTCATTAATAATCTCAATAGTTTCCCAGATATGTTTGGAATCTTTACAATTCATCACATGTCTATTCATCAAGGGATTAAGGGAATCTACTAAAATTAATTGAAGGCTAGCATCCAGGGAGGCTTCTTCTATTTCAGCAGGAGAGAAATCCTCAGGATCTTTCACATAAGTTCTCGCTTTGGTGATCACCACATCATTTTCTATTACCTCTGGTTCAATAACCATAGGAATTTTTGGACCCTTCTTAAACACTTGCAAATATTTGGGATTAGCAACTTGTAAAAACAGTAGCATCTTCTTCTTCCACATAACATAATTTTCTTTATCGAAAAGTGGAATTTTAACGGTTCCAACTTTTTGTGTAGTCATTATGAATTTTTTGAGTGAATAAAAAATTCAAGAAGTGAAAGAAACACAAAAGTCTAGGATCTAGATTTGTACGTTAATCAGAAGGCTCTGATACCAATTGTTAGGTCCCAATTTGTTTAGAGAAGGGGGGGGTTGAATGCAAACAATACCGTTTAATCGAATAAAATGCGGAATAAAAAGGTGAAACAAAATTCAAGTTAAATAAAACTTTTATTAAACTTGAAAGGTGTTACAACTACGGTATCGGTTACAAGGGATTAATCTCAAATCAATTATTACAAATCTAGAATAAATTCGACATGAACTTTTTCTATTTTTGCAATTAAAAGATCAAATGCTAAATGCGATTTGAGATTAAGTTCTAGGGATTTTAATCCGCTAGATTGTTACACAAGAACAAGATAAATAATTCTAGTGGATTGGATTTAACTTTACAATCTAGAATTTTGATCTTGAATAAAGCAGATGAAAAATGAAATAATTTGCTTTTATTTCTGCTGTGTTCTTGACTTGTGTGTTCTGTTGAAAATAATTGCATGAATGTCTTCTGCTGTGTTTTTGTTGTTTAAGTAAACAAAACAGTCCTGTTGAATCAGCAAGACTTTCGGCAAGACAATCAAATGAACTGGCATGACAATCCATTTGAACTGGAAGGACTTTCAGTGAGACTATCCTTTTGAACTAGCAAGACAATCCCAATAGCTAGCAAGACAATCAGAATGAACTAGCAAGACTTTTGGTATGACTATCAATTGTCATACCGATTATCATAGTAGTTCAAATCACATTGTCTTACTGAATTATTAATAGATTTTAATCTAATAATAATTCTAAAAATCCTTAATATTAATTCTGAATTAATTAATCAATTAATTCAATTAATCAATAAATTAATCTTTGCAGATATAATTTATTTTCTTAATTAAATTATTTGACTTAATTAATTAATAGAGAATTAATATTAATCTTGAGCAGCAACCATTCTTCTGAAAATTACTGTCAATTATGAATCAATTCCACCACTTCAATGTTGACACTCGATGTACTGTCTGGTTCATGAGTGACTAACTTCTGTGACGTTTCTTCAAGGCTTGACCTTGATACTCTTGATTTTCTTCAGACTATATCCTTGTAATTAATTGATACCCTGATGAGATCTCTGTCACTTGATTAAATCCACAATCTTGATTTATATCACTGAGGCTTGATCAATTTCTTGAGCTTCTTCCAGTGAATTAAGTCTTCAAGTCTGTATATGAATAATGTTTCTTAACCCTTTGACAGATGTAACTTTGTGAGATCTCTCTGACGATAGATCCACTATTTACTTATTACATTCTTATTTGGGTTGAGTTAAATCCTCGAATAAACGAATAGGCTATGACATATGCCTTTCAGATGGTCAGATCGACATAAAGTATCACTTCGTCAGAGAACATGTGATGAATGGTACTGTGGAACTACATTTTGTTTTAAGTGAGAAACAGTTAGTTGATAACTTTACCAAGCCACTTGATGAATCGGCATTCATAAGGCTAGTAAGTGAGCCAGGTATGCTTAATTTTTCATAAATGATAAGATTATTTGTTAATTATCTCTTGTTACAGCCAGATGGTAATGTTATGACAATAGTTTGAGACCGCTTTTCATACTTTGTTTGTTAGAAGTTGAGAAAATCAACTTAACTATATCAATTGCTACTCTTAGGAGTTGATACTCATAATAAACATCTGAATTGATTTGCCATTTTGCTATTTTCGTAATTGATGAACAAATTTATCAATGGATAACTACTTTTATCATAGCCATTGAGAGTGGGTCATTCTAAATCGTTGAATATAATGATACATGTGTCAATCATGTATATGTATTTACGGTCATTTTTAGCAATCAATAACACACTTTCATTTTTTAGTTACTTTTTTGCATAAATTAGGAAATCTCTTTTCACTTGTTTTTAACTTATTTTATGAGAGTATAAACACAGATCTGATCTTGTCGATTCATTCTTACACATTCTCAAGATTTTCTAAGGAAAAAAGAACTTTTTTCTCTCTCTCCCCTAAAAGGCTAAAACCCCTTTTCTTGAAAAACCCAATTTTCACATAACAATATCTTGTTAAGATCATGTCCAACAATGGGTTCATCTACGAACAAAACAAATTTATGGCTTATGTGGATACAGACACGGAATACATCGAGTTCGTACCAATAGTGGAATACACAAGAAGTGCATACTATCATATGCCATCCTTGAAGCTTCAATCATCTATTGTGAAGTGGTTGAAGGTATCTGGATATCTGTAGAATATGATAGCACCAATTTGGTACTCTCTTCCACTCTTTAAAATGAAATATATGTTGTTAACTCTGAAGTTGTATCTGCATGTTTTAAAATTCCTGAAAACAAAGTGCAAGTTGAACATATTCATGCTCAAATTGTTCAAATGCTTTTTGATATGAGTTATGATGGCTCAACTAAGAATTTGGATAATATTGGTAGAAAGGGTCTGAGGAGAGAATGAAACTTTTTATGTGATGTTTTCATCAAAGTATTTTATGGAAAAATTAGTGGCTTTGATTCTATTATCTCTTAGTTGCTTACTATGCTTTACATGCTTTTATCTAAGAATTTCTTTAATTTCTCTGAGAAGATTTTTATAGAAATTGGTACTAAGCTCGGTAATAGAAATGGCAGAAAGAAAAATATCTATTTTGCTAGATTTCTTTTGATGTTGGCTAACCATTTAGTACCAAGTTTAAATGTTGTGAACAAAACCAACAAGATAAACAGCTGGACCCAGAACAAAAGAGTCCTTGGAGACCTTTTCAGGCTAAAGAAATATGATAATGTGGCTTTTGTTCTGCCACTAGGTATGCAAATTGTAATGAATTTTATGCCTACATCTTCTCAATCCCTCAATACTGCTTTGACTTCTTCAGATGTTATGGAGGTTGTGCAAGAAACCCAACCACCTCTTACCATAGCAGCTAAAATAAAAATTTCAAAATACAATTCTAAGAAGCCAACCTCGTTAATCTCTCAAAAGATTACTGCTGCAACAACTACCACACATATTACATTGGAGGGGAGTGTGATTGAAGATGTGATTGGTGAGGGAAGGGGTGAACATCAAAGAAACCTTAAAGTTAAGGTAGAAGAGGATGAGAGTATGCTACCAAAGTGAAACCATGCCTTGCCCTCTCAAAACAGTAAAAGCATTGAAAAGGAAATTAGCTCATCCCTAGTGGTATCCTCCAAAAAGGACTTCACTATTGAACAAAGTTCCCAACCAGGAACACAGAAAAAGAGGGGGAGGGACATTATTGCCCAAGACACGCCTATAATATATATATATATGCTAAGAAGGGTTAAATCTCTAAGGGTGCACAAGGTACACACACAATACGGGCCATATGAATTATTGAGTATGTGTCTTCTCAAAGTCATCTTGATGTGACTCTTGTAAATGTAGAGTCACAACCCCATTCTTTACAAATTATAGTCAAAACAGCAAAAGAAATCTCACATATTTTTCCATTGAAATTGATTTAATATCAACTTCCTAAGCTGATTCTCCATCTCTTAATCTCCTGGAGGAGCCCCACTCAGAAGCTCATGATCATCTTCTTTTAGATGATTTGTTGGAACATCAGCCATTTCTTTTCGTCACTAATAGTAAATATGTGCCCCTACATATTTCATCAATCTTCATAGATTATACTGTTGTGACAACCTCAACTACTATCCCATTCTCATCTTTAGTTACTATCTCTCAGTCATTGATAAGTGTTAGTCCATCACTAGCTAGCTTAACGGCACGACCATTGATAGATTCAATTGTTCCATCAATGGCTATTACCCAGCCCTTGATAACTAATTCTGCACCAATCACAGAGAGTTGCAGAAGCTCAAACAATTGCACTAACACTCATAGGACTTCAGAGAGGGAGTGAAAATTTGTCTGAGAATGAGAGGCTGGTTTGTAAGCAGGCGAAAGGAGAGGGTGCACAAGAGAGGATGGCCATTTCTTTCAGTCCATCTTATGAGATTGAAAGTACCACCTAAGTAGGCGAAGGTGAGGGTTTGAGGACAGTGAGCCAAGGAAAGGCCCTATTGAATGAACAGGGAGAAATTGAGAGAAAAGCATGTACAAGTACAGGGATAAAGTTGTTGATATCAAAACTCCAAGTAGTGAAGCTTTGTACAAAGCAGAATATCAAGCTATCTTGGATAGTGTGAATCTAGATGCCTCTATATTTCAACATCCAAATCCAGCCTATCAAATCTTAGCTGGATAGTCAAATCTAGAAACTGAAGCTTCTCTTAGTTTGACTCATACTATAGTATCAATGATGCGAGCCAATGATGCTATCTCAACTGTTCCTGTTGGAACTAGTGATTATTTTGAGTGTGATAATGAAACTGGAAGTGATGAGGGGAATGATATTGGTCTTTCCATCACACAAGTTCTAGATGGAATTTACTCCAACATCATTTGGCCAGGAGAGTTGAACAAGGAATTATTGACTCAGTATTAAAATTCATTGACTGGTTAATCCTACTCCTTCACAACAATGCAGCTGTCAATGCAGTTTCAACAATCCAACATCAAGCTTCAGCTCCTCCAGCACAAATAGACCTTTAAAAGAATGACGAATACCATAAAAGAAATGAAAAAGGCATACAATATGGAGCTAGATGATAGACTACCACTTCGCACATTGCCTACAGTTCTATCAAAGCTTGACAAAGAAGAGACAACTTCTAGAAAGTTGCATTAAATAGAGAAGCGATTAAGTATCATGGAACTAAAAATATCCTATATGGAAAAGGAAAAGGGCATTCAGGCATACTACGACAAATTCTCAGCTCCACGGCTCCCACTTCATCTCTTGATGAAAGCAAACCATGGGAGAAGTTAGTAGTAAAAGAAATTAAAATGCTAAAAATGTCCCTTCATCGTCTGTCACTGCCACAAGCTTTACTCCTCCACAAAAACTGCAAATTCAAGTCCTTGTGAGCAAGGAAGAGGAAATCAAAGCTATTGATAGTATCTTTGGAAGATTAGAATATGTTTCTGAAGCCACCAAGCAAAAACCAGTGGTTATCCCAACCTCAACCAGCATTATGAAGATCATTGTTCCTGACATGTCAAAAAGCAGATTAATTCAAAGGGGTCTCCTTCATATAAGAATGAATTCAGTTATGAGCTCAAGTTGTCTGAGGCAAGATCCCATGCCAAGAAAAATAATCTCAAAGGAAAGAAACCCTCAAGAAATGTGCACTTTTCTAAGGCTCAAGCCTGATGATGAGAAGATCTCGGTTGAACAAATCAAGAGACTCAAAACTTCATCAAGTTCTGATCTAAAGTAAATAAGAGCGTGCATATACGGAGGAGGAGAGTCAATCTACATCTTTCCTAGTCATGAAGGTTACGGAGAAGCCAAGACTGAGGAGTTTGCAAGAATTGCTCTTGAAAAAGATGAAGGTAGAAATAAAAGTGATATAGAGGATGTGTTCACTGAACATTAGTTGCAGCTCGCCACAGAGCTAGAATAGGAACTAGATGAAGAAATAGAGGCTGAGACTGAAGCAAAAGAAATCAAGAAGCCTAAAGGAGTGACAAGAAGAAAAGGACCGAGAACAAAGTCAAGAGCCAAAAGGAGATTGTCACCAGATGAACCAGCAGTCATTGCCACTACCTCTCAACATCCTGCAGTATAACTTCTTGAACCGTAGTGGTGACACATGTGCTCAACATACATGGTGAACCAATAATGTCAAAAGAGGAACTCATTGAGCTAGAAAATGTCAAGTTACACACATTTCTTGTGAAAAAAGGAAGCTTAAAAGAAGAAAGAGTTGAAAAAGCCACAGCCAAAACCATCAGTTCTCAAACATGTGAAAAATTCTGAAGACAAAGAATCTTACATCTACATTGCAGAAATTGAGGAGAAACAAATGCTTGATCTATACCTAGATGAGATTCATGAAGTCAGAGGCTTAGATGCTACCTAGACTTCCTGAAAGACTTGTGCTTGATTACAATGGAGGTTTCACCAGACAATGGCCTCTTGAACATATTCTTAAGAAAGGATACAGGACCTTAATGAGAATCTTTCCTCACATGAAGAAAACTGGTGGATTCACTCCAACTTCCAGAAGAATAGTTCTTAACTGGATCAATCAAATAAAGAATAGTTGAAATAACAAGGATGAACTGGATAGGAAACTAGTTATTCCTTTCACTGACAAAAAAAACCATCATCAACCAGATCATTTGATGGAATTCAGAGCTCAAGATGGCTGCAGAAGATTCTCCAGACTCAAGGATCAGCTAAAGATAACCACTAATAATTATCTGGAATATCTCATGGGAATGCTGAACATCAAAAATTAATATGAAGAAATCTTCTATGGCTTTCTCCAAAGGCAACATGGTTATAACCTGTTAAGGCAGAAAGAAGAAAAATGATCAGCTTAGACTAGAGGAGCAAAGTAATCTCTTATCATTTGACTTGTATTTTTCTGTTCCTTTAAAAACTCAGTAGATTAATGAAAACTGTTGTGCCTTCTTCAAAGTAATTTCATTCATAATACATTTTTTGTCATCAAGGAAGTAATTTATGACTGTTATTCCATCAGTCACAAATTGGGGGAGATTGTTAGGAATCGCACATGCCTTTGATAATGAACGAAATATATAGCATAATATTTTATTAAGTAGGAAGTAGCTATCAATGGCTAAATTATCTTTGTTTGATAGCCATCGATATAGTAGCTTATCTGTGATAGGAATTTGTAGCATTTTTCATGTAAATCATAACTTATAGTCATTATTGCAATTATTCATTTCATAGTCATTATTGACACAATGGATACATAGAATAGAATGGTTAATTATAAAAACTCGATGCCATATAATTCTAGTTAAATAAAGTCAGCCTTTAATGTCTAAGGAGAACAGACTTTCAATTGCTAATGGATTTTCCCATCAATAGCTAAGAAGATCGTATTGTCAATGGCTAAGGTAACAAATAGCAATTAATTGTGACTTGACAGAGCATATATACCAAATCTAACAAAGCACATGGGTTGATAAAATATCTCAGTTTGAAAAGTGGAAGCCAAGATACAACGGGCATGTGATCTTGGATAGAGAAGAAGAAGAGGATATTTAAAGTAATATATCAAGATAAAAGATAGCCTCATTTGTCAAATCTCACGGGAAAGAGAATGAAGAAGCAATCTTGATAGACCTCGAAGACTGTGTTATGTATTGTCTAGCAAGCATTGTAACTTAGTGTTATATAAACCAAGTAGTAGCAGTGTATTCTCTAAGAAATAAGAAACTAGGGTTTTCGACAGAGCTTAATCAAGAGCACTATCTCTTAGAAAATAGTGTAAAATGCAACTATGAAATTCTTGTAATTTACACAGATTATTTCTTCAATATATAACTCCGGTGGCAAGTCAAAAACAAACCACCTGAAATTTTAAATCTTGTGTTTTTATTTCAATTTAGCAATTGTTCACGAAGAAATATTTTAAAAAATTAATTTGTACTCAACCCCTTCTACAAATTAACCTAAGTTAATTGTTAGTGAACAACATTTAGAATTAAAGCATTCATGTAGTTATATGACTATTTTATTCACTTCCATGAAGCTCCAGTATACTAGAGTGGATTTGAATGTATCTTTCACTTAGATAGCATTCAAAAAACCCTAGTTCCCTTTGAGGAGGGACCACCACAGTTGTGGGTTTCCTATCTTGATAAATCAAAATAGTTTTACTTATTATCTCAACACTTCAGTGAAGTGTATCCTAGACAATAATTATGAGGGATGTTGTTCATATAAACTTAACCTTCATTTAAATTGGAGTGGGTTTGAATGATTTCCCCTCAGAAATATCATTCTCAAACTATGTAGCCATTGCAGGTCTACTTGCACGTAAAATGTGTTGAATTTCCAAGATCTTCACTAAAAAGTGATGAAACCCTTGGTTGTGAATTGGCATCATCAAGATTTAACTCAACATGTAGTCTCTATCAATATCTAAGTGAGGGTTTTAAGTTGGAAATCACAATACAAGCATTGTATTTCATGAATGCTTGGCTTAGCAATGGAGCAGATTATTGCTAATTTTAAAACAAGCATCTCAAGCAAGTTGAACTTCTTTATCACAAAGAAATTTTTACATTTAGTGAGGAATATAGTCAGAACTGAGTTTGGCAACTTCTTTTGAATAATAGAATATATTTCAAGTGATATGCTCTCATTTGTGCAAGTTAATGTTTCACATATAACTCCATTGGTTTGTGAAGAATTACAAGACACAACTATAAATTTTCAATTGAGTCACTGGTATCTTTGAGGGAGACAACTAGTGAGGCTTAGTGTATCACTCAACTCACAACTTTTGTTTTCTGACTAGTTTCTTTGTAATCTTATCACTTATGTTTTGAGAGTTCAAGGTAGAAGGTGGTTAAAAACTCGTGGGTTGCCTTAAAATTACTCTTTTTAAGGTCAAGTTATTTACTTCTGGAAACATAAGTGATAGTGTATTTGTTCATTTTGAACTCCATTATTTCATCAAACTAATCAGCTAAAAATGACTATCCATTGTTGATTGACAATGATTATTAGCTTAAAGATTGTTTAGAAGAGTGGTCTCATTGACTTAATATGTGAATATTAACAGAATCACAATAATAATGAGAAAAGCAAATAATCAAGAAAAGATTCGTAGAACAACATGTAGATAATTTTAAATTTTATTCATAAAGAACAGTTTATAGTAAAAAGTTCTTTTTAAATAAACACTTCCACCCTAGTCCACCCCAGTATCTAGAAATCTAGACTCCACGGTAGGAAGAGAAGGAAGCACTGCCTTGATTGCCATTCCCATTACCATTACCATTCCTTCAAGAGTTGGCACGAGCAGTAGCAAGAGCAATAGTTATGGCAATAGCTTCCCATGCTCTCTTTTCTTCAATTATTGTCTGGATGAGGGCAAGGGACACCATGTATCTCTTCCTCTGTGGTAGCACCGCTGAATATCATTCCCTCAACTACAATATTTTTGATGTCATAAAGGAAAATATTTGTCATTTTGAAAAGAGATGGAGGTTGAGATATGAAGATGAAAGAGATATGATAAAGTATACAAGTATTTAAGGGTCAAGAAAATTCATGACTGAATATCTAAGGTCGGGAGTGCCTTAAATAATTTATTTAATCTTGGGATATACATCAAATGGCACAAAGAGTAGAAAGGTGAGCTAAACAATATTTCATAATTATGAAGTCCAAATGATAATAATATGATGTTTTAAAATAATATGACACTAAGTTCATTTATTCACAAAAGGGATACATTCACAGACTCAATTCACAAGATTCAATGACTATCATTCGTTCATTCAGCAGATATATCGTTTAACCATTGGTTGTACAATAAATTCAATAGATAAACTATTTAATAAAGAGACTGAAAGCTAGAGAGTGGTGAACATAATGTTTGAAAAAGGATAAAGATGAAGATCGGAATTCGGAAAAGAGATAATTGACTTGATTTTTGGTAGAGATTAGATTGTTTGTTTCCTTTTTCAAAGCTAGGTAACACGGATATACTGGCACTAATGCTAAAGTATAGGTATCAAGATTAATCGGTTACAGATCATGCAAGACTTTTGTCTTGTCAAGATAAATACTATTAATCTCATCACCCCTACGAGATAAGATTTGTAAAGAAGGGCATACCTCACCATGCTCTCAAATTTTGTTCACTCTTTCTCAAAAATGTCTCCTTTTGATATGACATTTCATACTTTGTTCTCTCAGAGTTTATTGCTTCCTTATCCCTATACTATTTTCGGAATCACTTAAAAGTGAGTTGCACTGTAAGTTTAGAGAATAAACCATAAGTTTGTTAAACTAAATCATTACTTATTCAAGAATGACATTATGCAAGGAATTTAAGCTTAAGTAAATGACTTGTGTTCATCAGATATAGATTATGCAAATGCATAATTACTACTGACTTGGGATATCAAGATGCATTGTAAGAGAGTGACTATTTTAACTAGTTATCTCAACCAACACTTCCTTGTTAGCTTCAAAATATAGAAAAATATTATGATCTTCTAACAGTTAACAAGTGATTTATGTTCTTTGATACTTGATTCCTAAGTTGAAATTTCCAACCTATCATTGGCTGTGTGTGACACCCTCCAAATCTGGGGTCTAGAATTGGGAGTCACTAACTGCTAAATAGTAAAATAGTATACACAGCAGAATAAAATACTAAATATGACTCATGCATGTAAAAGGATCGAGCACAGGTTATAATATGAAATAGACAAAAGATGAGTTATTATAAACTACAAACCGAATTAGGATAATCTCTACAGGAAGTTATACTAATTCTCAAAAGTCTAGTTAAGTTTTACATACTAGTTCACTTTTGTTAATACATTAAAAAATATTGTACAAACTAGATGGTCCTCTGCTTCCTACCTGAGCTGAAAGGTGGAATCTAAAGATCCGAGGATGCTCAGTGGGCACCCTCTTCCTGGCCATGGGCAAAATATGGAGCATTACTAGACCGCACTGAAAGATCAGCACAATAAAACAAGTATAAGCTATGAAATGCTCAGTAAGTAGTATAATTTATGTATTTGCAATGATAACAACAGTATTATGCTGATAAACGAAGAAAAAGATATGAACAATCATATATGAACAATAATCAAAGCTAACATAAGCTTAAACAGTAAATGATAAGTTTTAGATTGGAATCCTTAACTGACGGACATACTATCACAACTGATCAGTTCGTGTGATAGCACTGCATTATGATTCATAGAAACATGTCACACAACACGAGTACTCAAATAATAAGGCAACATATCGGCTTGTGGAAAAAGTTGTATAATAATTATATATATTACATAGCCCTTCACTGGACCGCCGTCACGGCCTCTTATTCTTTCATCCAATCATTAAAATATTTATATTCTTAAATGAGTCGCATCAATCAACGTCCTTATAAAATAACTCCTCATGTCACATGGTCCGGAGTATTCATATCAATTAATGGCGAAATAACTAGAATGATTCGTTATTCGCCAATTTTAAAATAAAGATCCACAGTATGGAGTAAATCTGGATAGAATAGTTATTTACTATCTGTTTGGAAAGAGAATTTATACTCTAGCAAGACAATGACTAGAATAGCTTGAATTCAATAAGTTAATGAGTATATGTAACCAAAGTCTCACATGAATATGCAAAGTAACCATATCAATTCTAATTATATAAACATTCATTTATTATGAAATTAGAATAGGAAAGGGGTACTTTCCTGAAAGCAAAAAGAGAGACTAACTCTGTCTACTACCTGACTGCCCTTCTGGCCTCGATTCTATAAATCAAATGCACTATTTAATTAACCAGACAAAACTCAAATGACGTCTATATGTCACAATGTCTACATGCTCTTTTATCTAAACATGGCATTTAAAGCGGTAAGTAGATAGCATGCATATCACATAATATGTAATAATGTTATTCATATAACACGTAAGTCTGATCGTCAAAAGATAGGTCTCAGTATTTTTAAATCTCAAATCGGGTCAAAATATGAATTTACGATGATTATCCGACTCAAAACAACTTGCAAAACAAACGACCTCTCGATACCAAAGGATTTATGTCTTAAAAGTATTTTTCATGGTGGCGGAACATTTTTTTCTGAGTCTAGACGCGTTCGTCTCGTATTAAACGGATGAGTAGTCTATTTATTATGAATACAATAAGAATAATGCAATTAATAATTTTAATTGATTATTCGATACCGTTATAAATTTTTAAAAAGTTCAAAATAATTTTTAATTATTATTTGGCTTGATTATAAATAATTATATTTTATTTAACTAAATAAAATTAATTGATTCAAAGAATTAATCAATTAATTAAAATAAATTATAAATAATTAAATCAAATTATGATTTTTGAAAATAATAAAAGAAAATATTTTTCCTGGAATTAACTTAATTTAATTAATTATTTAAAAATAATTATCTAAAATAATTTGAATTAAAGTCAATTTTAGAATTAAAATTAGGAATTTTGAATTATATTTAAAAACAAAATCTTCAATAACATATTAGAATTGGGGGGTTAGGATTAAAATCGGGTCAGAAAAAAATAAATCGGGTCGGATAAGAACAAAACTGCGTCGCCAAGAACCCAGAATCCGGCGGGATTTTCCGGCAATCAGAAAATTTTCTGGTTGTCCTCGTTCTTGGCCAAAATTGCTCAGTTTCAATGGGTTTTAGTTCTAAAATAATCCAAACAATCTCAAGAACTGTAAAGTAACAACGACTAACACCAACAATCAATGATTCACCGATTCCGTTCAAAAAATGGCGAACTCAAACCCATCTCTGGCGAAAACTCCAACTTTCAGAAAACGGAACCAAATACAATGATTTTTATATCAAACTGAAACTACACAACTGGAAATGAAACAATTTAAATTTATACATATTTCGACTCTACACAATCTCAGGAATCATAATCAATCATCAAAATAATTTAAAAATCATGAAAGTCCTGATTCTAGTCAATTTTGACGAACACGGAACGAGCAAAATACTCGACCTTATTACGCATTCTTGGTACCAAAATGATCGTCTCATCACAAGCTTCAATAGGGTATGAAGAACAAGATCAAACGATGAATGTATTGATCAAAAATTTGAATCCTTTGAAACGGAGTTCGTCAATAAACGAGAAAGATAAAGATGATAGTAATTATCTGTTTGTTTACTGATTTATATGAATTGAACAGATAATTACAAAACGTATTTATATTAGTAAAAATAATCCTGATAAATCACAAATTGGTACTCTATCTCCTAATTTAAAATCACAAGCCCGAAGATAATAATTTACGGGGTAATATTAATAAAATTTTATTTATAAATAAATAGAATATTTATATCAAAATTTCTCGAAAGTAACGTACATTCCAAAAATATGAAAACACGAACTATTTGAGGGATTTAGATTTTATAAAAATACAGATACAAATTTTGTGGGCTTTTACGTCCCGGCCGGGTCCCGGTCCAATAATTTTTATGAAACCAAAATACTTTCTAAATTTAAAATAAACCTTGAAAACAAATATAATATAAGAAATTGCACATAAAACAAGATTTAAAATGTAACGCGGAACAAACATAATTTGGCACGCATCCAAATTGCGTGTTATTTCATACAATTGCATTTTAAACACATTATAAATATTCAAAAAATTATCTGGTCCTTGCAGGACCGCACATAATAGGTAACATGTGTTAAATTATGGAAATAAAAATTTTAATATAATTAAACAAATAAAATTTATTTTATGTATCACAGAATATTTACAGAATTTTTCTGGATATTACACTATGTAGTAAGATAGTGTTAAATATTGAGTACAACACAGGGGGTGAATGTGTTTTATTGATTTTTAACCTTTTTAAATCTTGTTTGAATATGATGAATAAAGTAGTTTGTGATTGTAGAGATATTATGTAACAGAACTAGAATGACAAGCACAACAAACACAACATTCCAAAACTCACTTAATTTGTATTGATTAAGTTTTTCTTGTTACAAATTCTAAGTTCTTTAAAGTAAAAGAACTCAGCTTATATCTTGAGAGAGTACGAGAAAATCTAGATCTGTTTGTTAATTTCAAAAGCTAAGGACCAGTGTTTACGTTATAGATTAGTAAACACTGGTTTACACAATATGTAATAAGATGTATTAAACTCTTTTCTAAGCAATACCTGAATCTTTCTATTTTAGGCTTAGTAAATCTTTGCACAATCTTGTAAGTTTGTGACTTTCCTTTGTCAGTTAATCTTGGCCCTTGATCTTCCACTCTTCAATATGATTTTGTAGACTTTCCAATCTAAGTGAATAGATCATTTGTTGATTGATAATCTTGAATCTTTAAATTGTCTGCATTACTGTATTTGAGGTTCATATCGAGATCTCCAGTTTGTTCTATAGAGAACTGACATCTCAATAAGTATAATGAATTATCGAGATCTCTGAGTTCTCTATAAGTGTAATTAACTTGTCGAGGTCTCTAGATCTCTACATATGGAAATGACTTGTCAATATCTCTGAGATCTCTATATGCATTCTGACTTGTCGATATCTCTGAGATCTCTAATAAGAAATTGACTTGTCAATATCTCCAATCTTAACATCTTCATTTTCCTTGTCGATATCTCTGAGTTCTCTACATGTAAAAATGACTTGTCGACATCTCCAATCTTCACATCTTCATTTGACTTGTCGATATCTCTGAGTTCTCTATAAGCCATTTTGGACTTCTCGATAAGTCATTCTGGAGTTCTTGAATGACTTCTCTATTTAACTTGATTTGTGACTTGTCGATATCTTGAATTAAAACATTTTCATAAAACAGATTTATTCAACTTCAAGATTCTACATCTTTTCTCTGATGCATGATCTTTGTTTGATCTTCTTCCAGGGTTTATTCTTAGGCTTGAAACTGTTTACAGAAAAATATACCAGTCTAATCTTCTAACCTTTTTATGGACTCAAGAAATATAGTACATAATACAGATTTAGATTATTATACAACTAAATCTCAAGGTTGTCAATGTGGCTTAGTCTTGTTATTATACAGGCAGGTCTTGCACAACAATCTCCCCCAATTTGTGAGAAGATTGCCTATCACAAATTCATGCTTGATAACAAGACTAACCCTAAGTTAAAAATGATTACATAAAAATTGACAGATTTGATAAATTTCATCATTTATACATTGAGCAATTACATTAGTTCAATATTACATAAAAACTAGGTGAAATCTTCATAGCCTGGTTCTTTCCTAATAAGGTCCTTGAGATTTATTAGTACATCAAGTTCTTCAATAATTTCAGTCCCTCTCAAGGCTTTTACCAGTTTGAGCCCATCATCCAGTTTGTAACCATTGAGGTAATTAACTCTGAATCTTGCGTGACTGCCAATCTTTATATTGAGAAAGTGTCCATCTTTTAAAATTCTACTCATCCACTTTGCCTTGAGCTCATTTGATCTTTGTTCAAACTTAGCAATTTCTTCTACATACTACCTATCATTTTCTTCCTTTTCAGCCCTTGATTTTGCATTTATTTCATCCTTTTCTCTCATCCATACACACATCATTGCCTTCGATATCCTTGTACTTGTGTCCTTCTCCTTCATTAAGCTAATCATCCTCTTGAATTCTGTGATTGATAGTGTATCCTTTAAATTCCTTCCAAGTAGTGTGAATGAGCCATCCGGATAATAGATTCTGACTTCTCTCAATGATACAACCCAAACTTTGACCATTTCTTCAGATAATTGTTGAAAGTAGTCATCATCTGTGATACACCAATTTAAAGGTAGAAAGTCAGTGTGATTAAAGCAATTCCAGATAACCCCCTAACCAACTTGCAGCTTCTTTGGTTTTTCCCAACAGTCTTGAGATATATCTTGATTGGTGGCTTAAATGAAGGTAAGATTGAGATTTTCTTTAAGGTGGTTTTGCTAGTAATGATTGGTATTTTGAGTAAGGTGTTTGTAGCCTGTTTGTACAAAAGTTTAGACTTAGAGGTTAGAGGTGGTTGTTATTCCCTAACAATACAACAAGAATTACAGAAGGGGGGTTGAATGTAATTCTGGTTTCTTTCAGAGATTTATGAAAAATAGTTATAACTTAATAATATATATGTGTTTGATTTGCAAAGTGTGGAATGAAAGAATTATATAAATCAAAACATAAGTAATAAAAACACACGTCTTTAAAACTTTCTGGTGGATTTGAATGTGTCCACCAAAGATATATATATATATATATATATATATATATATCAAGAGAACCCTGTGAAGCTTGAATAGCTCACAACTGCTTTACAAGTGAATAAACAAACTACAGAGAAATTCTACAGAACACAGCTTACAAATGTTTCTCTGCTAAAATTGTTTTTGCTTAGTTGTTTGTTGTTGTTGTGGTTGTTGTTGTTGTTTTTGTTATTGTTGTTGTTATTTGTTCTACTTGCTACACTTGGTTTATATATCACCAAGTTTACATAGAATAAGACAAGATAATAAAACAAAACCTATCAAGTCTAACTCCATGCTGCTTCACTACTTTATTCCAACATCTTTGAATATCTTCATAATAGCATGGAAATGGTAATACTTCTTTGTTCTCAAAATCCTTCTAAATAGGCTGCCACATTCCTTTTGTAAACATTCGACGTATGTGACTGTGTTGTCACTGTCAACAGATATTTGAATTGATCATTCGTCGGGTACATGTTTGTTATCCATCGGGTAGCCTTGTTGATCATCCGTCGGGTAGCTTTATTGATCATCCGTTGGGTAGCCATTTATCACTTGACTCCATTTTATTTGTGCAGAATTATAAGACGTCTTATATTTATATTTAATCAACCTATTCTGCACATCTACTAGTACTCTACATGATTCATAAGCTACTACAGAATCTTATACAAAGTTGTTTGCAGAAATGTGCTACATGACTTATTGTTACATAAGCTACTCACCCGGTGGATATCAATTAGTCATCCGTTAGGACTATATTGAATCATCCGTCGGGACTATAATTGATCATCCGTCGGGTTCTATAAAATTCATTAAGTTAAATCTACTAATGTGTTTTATTTAACTTATCATCAAATACACAACATATTCCTAACAATCTCCCCCAATTTATGTCTACTGGAATTGTAGCCATAAATTAAGAGAAACTTGATGATAACAAAACATCCTAAAGATACAGAATGAAAAATAGTAGATAAAATTGATAAGTGCTACAAATTGCTAAAAATTGAACAATACACAGTACACAAAGAAATTGCTCACAATTGTTATCAAGATGCTCATCTAGTCTGAGCAGATAGATCTATTTTCTTGATTGTCTGGATTTCTTCCCAAGCTTTATGTTGTTTTCTTCAATTTGATTCTGGAGTTGTCTGTGGAATTCAAGTTCATCAGCTTCTGAGAGATCTAGAATTTCCTGCAGTTCCAAAAGAGTCTTATTGCTAGAGATACTCAATTGGTCCTCCAATCTGAAGAATCTTCTGACTCCTTTTTCATCCTTGAATTTTATAAGCCAATAGGGCCTCAGATGCACTCTCTTTTTTGTGAAGGGAATAGATAGAGTTTTTGGAAGTGCATCTTTGGCTCTAATACTCCTCAACTCCTCAATCTTCTTTAGAACTAGTCTTCTTGCAGTCACATTGTATCCAAAGTTCTTTTTGAAGGATGAGTAGACTTTAATCATAACATATTGGCTTTCTTGGAGAATCTTGTGAAGTGGTCATATGAACTCTCTTCCTCCCTTGTATTTGAATACCAGCCTTTCAGGAAGATGTCTGTGAGCATCAATTCCTCTAACTTCTTCCAAGTCATCTAAGTAAAGGTTTATGTCAGAAAACTCCTTGATGTCACAGATGAACAGAATATCTCCCTTGTTGACCGTAGGCTTAGCTTTGATTGAGGTCTTGGATTTGAGAATCACAAGCTTCACTTTCTTGCTTGCTCTTGTCTTTGTCTTCTTTGGCTTGAAAATGGGTAAGTTTAGCTCAGGAATTGGTAAACTATCCCAGTCTACTAGCTCATCCTTAGGAACAATTGGTTCACCATGAATATTTCTTGTTGGATCAACCACTTTGAATTCTTCAAATACCACTGAGGGTTTTAATATCTGAGTTGTAGTAGTAGGCTTTTTGGGAAACTGGTCTTCCAATTCCTCATCATTAAAGTTCACTTTCCTCTTGGAATGGAGTTTGTATCTAAATCTTCTTTTCTGCCGTGATTCTTCTTGCATTTTCAGATCCTTAGGTTCAATAATTATAGTTGGTTGTATAGGAAGTTTTGTTGTGGTTTTTACAGCTTGAAGCTTGGCCAAGATAGCAGCTTGTTCTTTCTTTTGCTTTTGCTTCTTAACATCTAAAGCAGCTTGCTTCTTTTCTAGCCTGATTCTTTCTTTTTCTTCCTTCTTAGCTTCCACAAATAGTGGGTGTCCAAGCACTACACACATCTCCTTACCATTTCTGTAAATTTTTGCAATTCTTCTTTTTAATGCTGAATCATTTGGATCCTTTTAGAATGCAATAGACCTAGCCAGCAGCTTCTTTTCATCTAGTGTTTCAAACACTGTATCCATAGGATTCTTGTCTGAAAACTTAGGATAGTTCCATTTGGCCTTCATGATGATATCTTTCTTTGGAGATTTGATACAGGAAGTTTGACCTCTTTCCCGATGGTTCATGCTTATCTCATTCATAGAAATTTTCATGACTTTAGAATGATGATTGAAGACTTTGTCTGGCTTTTGAATTGGCCCAAACTTTTGTTGAATATCTGCATCTATTCTTTTCCGTTTTTCTTTTATTTCCTTCTCTAGAGCTGTAACATCAAGCATCTTGGGATTTGATTTCAACCCAAGCTTTCCAGCTGCTCTTTGGATTAGATCAATGCTATCCAAAACTGGTGGCTTTGGGAAATCAATTGTTGGCACAATCACTTTGCTGACTTGTATGTTTAGCACTTTTTGCTCCCCCTCACTTCTTGATTCCCCTTGACTGAATAAGACAATTGAGCTTGCTTTCTCCCCCTTAAAAGAGGTTTCTTTCTCCCCCTTTTTGTTATCAGCAAGTTGAGTAGAGGAAGGGATTTGTGCTGCCACTAGCCTTTGAAGCAAGTATGTTTGCTGTGCCTGATGCAGATGTATAGCTGTTAGAGAACCTTCCATTGCTGTCATTCTTTTCTCCAAGGAATCCACCTTGGTGGCAAGATCAGTGTTCTTCCTTAATTGTCTTTTGATATCAAGCATTGTAACTTCTGGAAGTTTTGCATCTAATCTATCAGTTATATCCTTCTTCACTTAAGTGATTTCTGTTTGGATAGAAGTGATATCCTAATTGTGTTGGAAGCCGTGGATTTGTTGTAATTGGAGAGAAGCAAGATGTGCATGCAGAAGCTTCTTAGTGCCAGAATTTTTGGATGATTGAAGAGCATACTGTGTTTGACTGATAAGTTGGATGAGTGTGGTCTTGAAATGATGTTCATCACATTTCTTTGAGAAGGCCCATGATGGCATGCCTGATCTGGAACTAGAGCCTACTGATCCCCCTATGTCCAATGGCTCTTCTTCACTTTCTTCATCCTCACCATCAAAGAAATCTTCTGAACCACCAGTCTCACAGTCAATATCACCAGCTGTAGAAGGCAGAGCTATGATTGCATCCTTTGCTCTTTGCATAGACTGTGTGGTGTGCACCAAATTTAGCATTTTTTCTGCATTGTCATTGCCCTGTCCAGCTAGAAGTTGATATGCTGGAATAGGGTGAGTAAATGTCTCAGCATCCAAGGAGGTAGAATCTATAACAGCTTGACTTTACTGAGATAGTCCCTCCCTATTTGCATCCTGGACATTTATTGACTCACTTGTAATGACATCCACCCTTATTTTTCCTGTACCTGCATTTCTCTCATTATCTCTCTTTTCTTGCATCAAGGTCTCACCTTGGCTCCCCACCCTCACACCCTCACCTTCACCATCTAAGGTGGGACTCCTCTCACTTACTTTTTCCAGTCCTGAAGAAATGGACTACCTTAGATCACTCTTTTCCTTTCCTTTTTCCTCGGAGCAACCCCGACTCTTACTCAAATCACTGCCTTCCCTCAATCCTAAAAGTGATTGTACAATTACTAAGTCATCTGCACTTGTAGCTATAGTTGAACTTTGAAGTTGTGTAGAGACTCCCGACGGATGAGAAATATCCATCGGGTTAGTAATTTAACTATCCGACGGATGACTACTGTTAGGCACATCCGTCGGGATACAATCACTACTCGATGGATGAACAATATCCATCGAGTGAGTAGAAATGAATGAGTGTGGAGTGGAGCCTATTGTAGACTTTCTGCAGATTGATGAAAATTTTGGCATAGATGGCTCAACAGTCTCAGAAAGAAATGGCAAGTGAGCCAACAAATCATCTAGAAGATGATGCTCACTTGCATGGATTTTTGGCTTCTCCAACAGAGTTAAAGATGGAGAATTTGGTTGAGATGTATGAATCATATCAATATCCAATGAGTGTGTGGGAGAATTTGGTGTATTAGGTACTTCAATTATAAGAGATTTTGGCTGTGACTCCACATTTATTGGAGCCACATCAACCTAACTTTGAGAAGGTGCAGTGACTGGGTCTTTAGCACCAGTTTGCACAGTGTGTGATCCCTGTGCATCCCCAAGGGTTTTTGGTTTCTTCTTTCTGGTATAAGTTTGGGGTGAGCTTTTGTCCCTTACCCTCTTGGCATGTACTCTTGGCTGACAGCTTTGTTCAATAGTCACATCCTTTTGGGAGGATGCAACTAGTAATGAGCTTAAATCCTTTTTAAGCACTGCAGTTTGTTGAGAAACTAAAGTGTGGCTAGGCTGGGAAACACTCACCTCTCCAACCTTATCCTTAGGGTTTCTTTGATTTTCACCATGTCCCTCACCTTTCTTGCCCACCTTCACACTCCCCTCTTTAGGTTTGGTGGATTTTACAACTAATTTCTTTTGAAAGAAATCAGAGGGGGCTTTCTTAGCTTTGGATTTAGGAACTTTTGTTGGTTTGGTAGGTAGGCAACTGTTTGGTTATTAACACAGTTGCCATAGCTACACTAGAAAGCAAAGAAATTTATGAGGTTGGAAGAGTGGAGACTGAAGAAATTACCTCACTTACCTGAGGTCCCTTCATTACTGGAAAGTAGTATAAGGGAACCTCTTTATGATGGTTTGCTCTGTTTAAATCTACAGTGATCCTTCTTTCTTGAACCCAACAATTTAACTTGTTGGTTGGGTTCTCAATCACAATATCTTCAATAAGATGGTTAGCAAGCATCATAAAGAATCTAGCATAATAGACACTTTTACCTCTCTTATTGATCTCTCCTAACTTAAAGCCTAACTCAAACAAAACCAAGTCACTGAAATTGAACTTATCAGTAACTAGCATGTAAAGCATGTTAAGCATAGAAATGTTTATAGAGTCAAAGTTACTAACTTTACCATAAAACACCTTAGTTACTACATCACACAGATAACTCCATTCTTTCCTAAGACCCAACCTTCTAATTTCACTTAATTTAGAAGTAGTGAGTGCATAGCCCATGGAATTAAGCATATTAACAATGTCAGTGTCTATGTGTGGAGCAGTTACAGTATTATCAGGAATCTTGAAGCATGCTTTAACAATATCATTATTTATGCAAAACTGCTTACCTTTCAGGGTGAATGTGATGGTCTTGTCTGTCGAGTTGTACACTGCAGTTGTCCATATCTCTTCAACAACCTCACAGTAAATGGTGGGTGATTCCAGCATGGCATAGTTGAGTTTGCAGTTCTTCATAAAATCCATCGTTTTGTGATAGTCACCAGAATGTTGAATCTCCTGGTTCACCAATGCTGAGAAGTTGTTTTTCTCATAGATATAACCGGTTTGAGACATGATTTTCACTACGGGCGCCATTGTTAGAGATTTGGAATTTGTAGAGAGAGAGTTTGCTTTTGAAAAGAAAGAAATTAAAGCAATTGAATCTTGAGAATGATAAAAGAAAAGAATAAAAGTGAATTTGCTTTTATACTATCTCAGAAATTAACTGTCTAAAATAATAAAGTAAATTAAAGTCACCAATAAAAATTTCCAAAAATAGCTGTTTAAAAATAAATAAACTGTAAAAATTTCGTCACTTATCTGTCATGTCATGCTTACAGACTGTAAGTATACTCGATGGATAAAGTTTAGAGAATTAACGGCTAGGATTGAGACAATTCGACGGATGAGGATAAATCAGTTATCCATCGAGTTATAAGATATTCCAGAAAAATAATTGATTTTATTGACAAATTGTATTCCGACGGATGATCAAACTCGATGGATAATTATCATCCGTCGGGATGTAAATTTTGACTTAGCTAAAACTTCATCCAAAACAGAAAAATCAATTAAATTTCTGGCTACATAACAACTTGCAAAATATCTGAAGTGATTCAGGAATAATTAGGCATACCTAACTCACTTACCAACCTTGAAAAGGTGGATTCATCAAGTGGCTTGGTAAATATATCTGCAAGTTGCTTTTCACTTAGAACAAAATGCAGTTCCATAGTACCATTCATCACATGTTCCCTTATGAAGCGGTACTTGATGTCTATGTGCTTTGTTCTTGAATGTTGTACTGGATTTTCAGTGATGGCAATTGCACTTGTGTTATCACAGAAAATAGGAATCCTATCCACTTGCAGCCTATAGTCCAACAATTGGTTTTTCATCCACAAAATCTGTGCACAGCAACTACCAGCAGCAATATATTCAGCTTCAGCTATAGAAGTAGAAACTGAATTTTCCTTTTTACTGAACCAGGACACAAGCTTGTTCCCTAGAAATTGACAGGTTCCTTTTGTACTTTTCATGTCTATTTTACAACCTGCATAATTTGTATCTGAATAACTAGTTAGATCAAAACCAGAATCTCTAGGGTACCAAATGCCAAGTTTTGGTGTTCCCTTGAGATATCTGAAAATTCTCTTAATAGCTACTAAATGAGATTCTCTAGGATCAGCCTGAAATCTAGCACAAAGATAAGTAGCAAATATTATATCTGGCCTACTAGCTGTTAAGTACAGAAGTGAACCAACCATGCCCCTATAACTTGAAATATCCACAGACTTTTCAGTAGTGTTTAATTCAAGCTTAGTTGCAGTGGCCATGGGAGTTTTTGCAGATGAGCAATCCATTAGATCAAACTTCTTTAAAAGATCATGAATGTATTTAGTTTGACTAATGAATATTCCATCACTAACTTGCTTAACTTCTAAGCCAAGAAAATAAGTTAGTTCTCCTATCATGCTCATTTCATACTTACTTTGCATCAATTTGACAAACTTTTTGCAAAGTTTTTCATTTGTAGAGCTAAATATAAAATCATCTACATAAATTTGAACAAGTATACTAGAGCCATTAACATTTCTAAAGAATAAAGTTTATCCACAGTACCTCTTGTGAAGTGATTTTCCAAAAGGAACTTTGATAAAGTGTCATACCAGGCTCTAGGTGCTTGCTTTAGTCCATAGAGTGCTTTCAAAAGATAGTAGACATGATTTGGGAAATTTGGATCTTCAAAACCAGGAGGCTGACTGACATAGACTTCCTCCTCCAAATCTCCATTTAGAAAGGCACTCTTGACATCCATTTGATAGACCTTGAAATTGGCATGGGCTGCATAGGCTAAGAAAATTCTGATGGCTTCAAGTCTTGTAACATGAGCAAAAGTTTCATCAAAATCTATTCCTTCTTATTGACAATAGCCCTTAGCAACCAATCTAGCTTTGTTCCTGACTATTATGCCATTTTTATCCATCTTGTTTCTGAATACCCACTTGGTGTCAATTGGATTCTTTCCTTTAGGTTTGGATACCAGCTTCCATACTTTATTCCTTTCAAATTGGTTTAGCTCCTCCTTCATAGCTAAAATCCAATCAGGATCCAACAAAGGTTCTTCTACCTTCTTTGGTTCTTCCTTAGATAGGAAGCTGCTATATAGACATTCTTCTTGAGTTGCTCTCCTTGTTTGAACTCTAGAAGATACATTACCAATGATGAGCTCAAAGGGGTGATCTTTTGTCCATTTTCTTTGTTGAGGTAGATTAGCTCTAGATGAAGAGGCCTCATTGTTTTCTTGATGTGTAACTGAGTTTTGATTATTAGAAACTCCCCCTGAGTTTATGGATCTTTGATTTGAGAAGGGGAACTTTCTGTAAGTGATCTATTCTGACTTTCAGCTTCTTTTGATGACCCGACGGATGGTACATTTTGAGTTCCGACGGATGAAGCTGATTGTCTCCCGACGGATAAAACAAATTGTCTCCCTACAGATGAAGCATTTTGCAACTCAACAGATGTTGAATTTTATGCTTCATTAGTAGTAGATTTTTCTGCAATATCCTTTGTCATTGATTCCTGATCACTTTCATCATCACTATCATCACTAACCATCTCCATATTATCAAATTTGAGACTTTCATGAGAATCTTCATCTTGCAGTCCTTCAATCTTTTATCATCAAACATAACATATATTGATTCCATAACAATGTTGGTTCTAAGATTGTAGACTCTATATGCTTTTCCCACAGAATATCCAACAAAAATTCCTTCATCTACTTTAGCATCAAACTTCCCATATTCATCAGTCTGATTTCTCAAGATATAGCATTTACAGCCAAAGACATGAAGAAAGTTTAGAGTTGGCTTCTTGTTCTTGAACAATTGGTAGGGTGTCATACACTTTTCTTGATTAACCAAAGAAATATTTTGAGTGTAGCATGCAGTATTTACAGCTTCAGCCCAGAAGTATGTTGGTAATTTTGATTCTTCAAGCATTGTCCTTGTAGATTCAATAAGTGATCTGTTCTTTCTTTCCACTACTCTATTTTGTTGTGGAGTTCTTTCTGTGGAAAACTCATGCATAATCCCATTCTCTTAACAAAATGCTCTCATAACAGAATTCTTGAACTCAGTTCCATTGTCACTCCTGATTCTTCTAACTTTGAAATCAGGATGATTGTAGACTTGCCTTATGTGATTGATGATGATTTCACTAGCCTCATCTTTAGATTTTAGGAAATATGTCCAAGAGAACTTTGAGAAATCATCTACGATTACTAGGAAAATCTTTACCTTGAGATGGACAACACATTGACTGGTCCAAACAAATCCATGTATAGCAATTGCAGAGGTTCTTCAATTGTTGAATCAAGCTTCTTCCTGAATGATACTTTAATCTGCTTTCCTTTCTGGAAGGCATCACACAGTCCATCCTTTGAAAACTCTACTGGAGGAATACCTCTAACCATTTCTTTCTTGACAAGCTCATTCGTGGTCTTGAAGTTTAGACGGGACAGCTTCTTGAGCCATAGCCAACTTTCATCTTGACTTGCTTTACTGAGAAGACAAGTGACAGATTCTGCATTTGATGAGTTAAAATCAGCTAGGTACACATTTCCTTTTCTCACTCCAGTGAGAACCATTTTGTTATTTCTTTTGTTAGTCACAACACAGGCTTCTGAATTGAAGGTTACTGAATTGCCTTTATCACAAAGCTGGCTGATACTCAACAAATTATGCTTGAGACCATCCACTAAGGCAACCTCCTCAATGATGATATTGTCTTTAGAAATCAAGCCATATCTCACAGTATAACATTTGCTATCATCTCCAAAAGTAATACTTGGGCCAGCTCTCTCCTTGAACTCTGTGAGCAGGGTAAAATCTCTAGTCATTTGTCTTGAAAACCACTATCCAAGTACCACAGATTCTTTATGTTTCCCTGCACACATCAAAACCAAATCAAGTTGATTTTGGTACCCAAGTTTTCTTGGGTCCTGCCTTGTTAGCTTTCTTCTTTTGTTTCTTAGGTTTGATCTCATTTGACTTGGGGATATCAAATTCATCCTTAGTCATCTGAGTTGGACCTTTGAAACTAGTCATTAAAGCAGAATTATCATGCATATTTTGATTAACGGGAAAGGGTATGTTGTTTGCAAACATATTATTCCAGTAAGGGATGCTAAATGGCATTTGAGGCATACTAAATGCAGCATAATAAAGATTAGGTGCAAATGGCATATTAGCAAATTGTGCATTCATATTCTGTGCACACATAGCATTCATAGGCATAGATGGCATGGCATTCACATTGGGAAAAGAAGATAGTACATATATAGGAGTAGGCATAGCAAGTTTGTAATTAACAGACAGATGATTAACACTACCACACTTAACACATTTTTTTCTTTGAGCATATTTATCAAGTATGTAGTTGTTATGTTTGTTAATCCCTACTTTCCCATTTCTATTGTTTTTTTTAGTTTATGTATTAACCTCAATCTTTTCTAATTTGTCATTCAATTGCTTGATAGACAGATGACCAACATTCACTTTCTTCTCCTTCTTCACTTGACTTGATTCTCCTGGAACAAAGTTTTTGGAAATTGATCCATACTTTTCATTTAACTTGGGAAGTTTGGCTTTGCTCACAGGTTTGCTCATAGCTGACGGATGAGGATTTATGTCACTCAACGGATAATCCTTTTGGTTATCTGACGGATGACTCTCATCATCCGTCAAATTTACATCTGTTAGCAATCCTTCAACCAAATTGGATTCCAGCTTCTCCTTACTCTTTTTCCAGGCTGCATCACAAAAGAACTCAATTCCTTGAACTTTAATGATTTGGGAATGAACATCTCTGGATGATTTCCATGCTTTAATCACTTATTGTTCTCATTCAAGCTGTTTCTTCAAAATCTCTTCTTTCTTCAAGGACTCAGTTAATTCATCCTTAGCAATCTTACACTCAATTCTCAATTTTTCAAATTCAATAAACTGAGATTCTAGCACATTATTCCTCTCACTTAAAAACAAGTTGTTTTCTTTAATTTTAGCATTTTTCTTAGTGAGGGATTTAAGTGTAACACGCAAGTGATATAATTCTTTAGACATGTCATTGATTACATCATTACACTCAGCTTTAGATAAATGAGCTAGGTTAGTGGTGATTACCTGATTACTTGAAGAACTTGTTTCTGTTTCATCAGACTTGGCCATCAGGGCTAGATTGACATAGCTCACATTTTCATCTTCATCCAAACCATCAGCTGCCCAGTCATTTTCTTGTGTAATGAAAGCCCTTTCCTTTTGTTTGAGCAACTCAAAATACTTCTGTTTATAATCCACAGGCTCAAACTTCTTCTTGCTGGAATCTGACTTTCTACACTCACTGGCAAAATGCCCTATCAAGCTATATTTGAAACATTTGAATTTTAATTTATCCACCATGTTTCTATTTGGTTTAGCTGCTCCAAAGTTCTTCTTGAACTTGAGCTTGGAAAATCTTCTGGAAAGGAATGCAAGATGTTTATCAATATCATCCATATCATCTTGGCTCAAAGAATCTTCATTTTCAGCTACCGGCCCCTTGCCCTTGTTTTCACAGACCTTTGTAGTAGACTCAACAGCTTCTACCTTCACCTCCTTCTCCTTTTCCAACTTAGCAACCAGTGCTATGGACCCTCCTTTCTTCTTTCCTTTCTCCATCCTCTCATCTTGCTCTATTTCAAGCTCATAAGTTTTCAGAATGCCATGCAGTCTCTCCAAGGTAAACTCCTTGTAATCCTGAGAATTTCTCAGTGAGACTGTCATTGGTTTCCATTCCTTTGGAAGAGATCTAAGGAATTTGAGATTGGAGTCTTTAGTATGATAGACTCTTCCATGCAACTTCATATCATTTAGTAGCTTTTGAAACCTACTAAATATGTCAGTGAGAGTTTCACTGTCTTCACAATGAAAGTGCTCATATTGCTGAATTAGCAGCTGTATCTTATTTTCTCTAACTTGCTCAGTACCATCATAGATAATTTGGATGGTGTCCCAAACCTCCTTGACTGTCTTGCAATTGATGATGTTGTCAAGCATGTCACCATCAACTCCATTAAATAAAATATTATTGGTCTTTTTGTCCTTCCTGACTTGCTCAATATCAGGATCTGACCATTCATGCCTAGGCTTGGGGACTGAAGGCTCATTGCCAGTAGCTGCTCTCATTGGAATATGAGGACCTCTCTTTTGATGCAATCAATATAGGCCTCATCTTGAGAAAGAAGATGTAGGTGGATCTTCACCTTCCAGTGATGATAATTGTCTTTATCCAGAAATGGAATTTTAACTCCAACATCCTTCTTGTTCATCTTGCTGTTTTGTTGTGATCTTTAAACTCTTTGTACTTCAAGAGCTTGCTCTGATACTAATTGTTATTCCCTAACAATACAACAAGAATTACAGAAGGGGGGTTGAATGTAATTCTGGCTTCTTTTCGAGATTTTTGAAAAATGGTTCTAACTTAATAATATATATTTGTTTGATTTGCAAAGTACGGAATGAAAGAATTATATAAATCAAAACACAAGTAATAAAAGCACAGGTCTTTAAAACTTTCTGATGGATTTGAATGTGTCCACCAGATATATATATATATATATATATTAAGATAACCCTGTGAAGCTTGAATAGCTCACAGCTGCTTTACAAGTGAACAAACAAACTAAAGAGAAATTCTACAAAATACAGCTTACAAATGTTTCTCTGCTAAAAATGTGTTTGCTTAGTTGTTTGTTGTTGTTGTTGTTGTTGTTGCTTTTGTTGTTGTTATTTTTATTGTTGTTGTTGTTATTTGTTCTACTTGCTACACTTGGTTTATATATCACCAAGTTTACATAGAATAAGACAAGATAATAAAACAAAACCTATCAAGTCTAACTCCATGCTGCTTCACTACTCTATTCCAGCATCTTTGAATATCTTCATAATAGCATGGAAATGGTAATGCTTCTTTGTTCTCAAAACCCTGCTAAATAGGCTGCCACATTCCTTTTGCAAACATTCGACGCATGTGACTGTGTTGTCACTGTCAACAGATATTTGAATTGATCATCCGTCGGGTATATGCTTGTTATCCATCGGGTAGCCTTGTTGATCATCTGTCGGGTAGCTTTGTTGATCATCCGTCGGGTAGCCATTTATTACTTGACTCCATTTCATTTGTGCAGAATTACAAGACGTCTTATATTTACATTTAATCAACCTATTCTGCACATCTACTAGTACTCTACATGATTCATAAGCTACTACAGAATCTTATACAAAGTTGTTTGTAGAAATGTGCTACATGACTTATTGTTAAATAAGCTACTCACCCGGTGGATATCAATTAGTCATCCGTCGGGACTATAATTGATCATTCGTCGGGTGCTACAAAATGCACTAAGTTAAATATACTAAGGTGTTTTATTTAGCTTATCATCAAGTACACAACATATTCCTAACAGTGGTTCAGTGTTTGAGCTTGCAGGCTTAAAGGTTTTGAGTTTGTGAGATTTGGATTGGTAGGACATTTTTATTGGTACCTTCACCATCTTCTCTCTTTTTCCTTCTCCTTTCATATCCCCTTTTCTTATCATCCCTTTTCTTCTCTTCTACAGTTCTGCCGGTTGCCTTTGTAGATTGACTTGAATTTGAGCAAGAAGATTCTTCTGCTCATCATCATCCTTGTCATCTCCTGTGTTGATTTGAGCAGTTGGCAACATGGTCTCAGCATTCTGTAGGTATCTTCCCAATATTCTGATCATCTCCTCATCTTCAACTTTCTTATTCTTCTTGGACTTGAAATCAGTTTCCAGAGTCATTATCAATCTCAGATTTCCTCTCACACAATTCTTTGGAACTGTGAAGTACTTACACTTTTTGGTTTTTGGACAGATGTAGGCCACCCTCTTGCTTGGATGTACCTAGGCTTCATGAAAAGCAGCTATCTGAGCTTTCTTGAGTTCATTTAGCAATTGGGTGTCATCTGCAATTACTGGATTAACTTTGTCAATTATTACATCCATCTCAGATGCTCTCATGGTTTGAAGATTTGAGAGAGACACCTGTAGACATCTTTCCAAACCACAGTCATTGATATTGGATACTATTCTCTTTTCCAGAAAGTTGTCAACCTTTACTATCACCATCCTTAGAAAATTGATGTTGTTGGCCAAAGATCTTTTATAAGAGATGTAGTTGTTGGCCAGAGAGACTCTTAGCACAGCCAGTAGCTCATTGAACTCCTTATCTTGACAGGGTCCTACTACAGCTTTCTGGAGTCTGTCTTTACTAACATCTTAAGAAATTTTGATTTGAGTAGAGCTTTGACCATGGTGAGATTTAGATTTTCCAGCCTCCTTGGATTGTTGAATTCTAACTTCTATCTCCTCCTTAGTCTTGGTAGCAGACAGGAGTAGTAGAGTTGGAATTTCTTGCTTGACAACTTCAGGTAGAGCAGGCAAAGGAACATTTAGAGCACCCATGATAGCTCCCAATGATATTGAGTTTTGCATTTAAAGATGCTTATGGGAGTCTACCAAAAGATTGAATGTCAGTCTGTTGACTTTGTACCAGAGCTGTGAGTTTAGAGACTTGTGCTGTAAGGGAATCATTCGATGACTGTAGAGTGGAAACTTGCTGTTGAAGAGCTTGGATTTGGAGATTTATAGATGTGGAGAGTGGTTGTTTTGAGCTTGTTGAGACAGGAGCACCAAATGTAGCTTGAATGGACTCCTTAATTCCCTCCATCAATAAAGATGAAGGTTCATATCTAGCTTGATGCAGTTGATCTAGTTTGACCCTTGTGTCATTTTTACTGGTGATGTGATTCTGGATAACTTCATACAGAGCTACAAATGATTGTCATAGATTTTTGATACCCTTCTTGCAAAGAGCTGGCATTGAATGTGCTAAGCTTGCCTCCCCTATTATTGGATCATAGGAAACTGGACTCCTAGCTGTAACTGCTAAGGCAATTTCAGCCAGGGTTTTGAGCGGAGTTTTTCCTATATGAGGAACCTCCAATTGAATGGGAGAGGATTTAGATAGCTCCCCCTCAGGTGTACTACCCTTAAACCTTTCAATATATGAATATTGATTTGCACATGAAGGTGCATTGGTGACAACCACAGGGTCTTCAGTAAAAATTGATGAAACCTCTATGTCTTTGTTGGTGTCATCAAGGTCTACCCAGAGTGTAGCATCTCACCAACTAGATGTGGTTCTTGGGTGGTGAGCATAGATTCATGAACCATGTCACTTGATGTTGGCAACACTTGTGAAGTGGATACAAGTGTTTAATTGTATGTAGAAATAATTTAAGAAATAAGATTTGTAATTTCAGAATTGAGTGTTGGAAGCTCCCCCTGAATGGATGAGGGAGCTTCAAGAGATGTGCTTACAGTGTTTGTGTCATCCTTATTTCTTTTTTCATACACTTGAATGTGTTCAATTAGTGGTGCAGACTCTTTATAGGGTGCACTAGGAAGAGTGCTCTTTTCAATAGAGACACCCTATTGAGAGGATGCCCCTAGAGTCTGTTTTAAACCCTCTTTTTCAACTACATCCTTTTGAGAGGATGCAGAGGTAGCTTGAGTCATCAGCTCAGATTTCTTTACCTTCTTTGGATTTTTGAACAAGGTAGACTCTATTTGTATTTGGTTCTCAGCACTTTCATTTATAACTATCAGGGGTTCCTTCTTTCTCTTCTTTTTACTCACTTCACCTTTTTGAGAAGATGAAGTGGTTGGTTTTCTAACTTCTAATGGTAAAGAAGAAGGGGTCTCAGTTTGGGAAGGCCCCTATTGGTGTTCCAGTATTTATTCTTCCACGAGCACAGGAGCCATTACTGAACTAGATTGAACATTGGACCTCATATCAGGCATAGGGTAAGGGTAAGTCCTGAATCTCTCCAACATAAATGGAGTGATTCTGGGACCTACATTTACCTTATTCTTTGTAGGAAGTGAGCCAAAGAGAACTTTGGACACCTGCTTATAATTTCCTATTTGTGTTATATCTATATTATTAAGTAAATGAATGTCTTGAACTTTATGGTTTAAAGTAAACATTCTAAACCTAGGAAAAAAATTCCTTACCTCTTGTAGACAAAGGCATTGTGACCCTTGTGCTAAGTTCCTGCAGAATCAGCATCCCCACATTGATGTGTCTGTTGTGAGCCATGGAGAATACCAGTTTCTGGACTACACTTGAAATGTTATCATACCATGTCTTCTTGCATGTGAAAGCTCTCAAAATGGAGTCAAACAGGAATGATCATTCCTTCCTCAAATGCTTCTTGTTCAGACTGGCTAGATTGATTCTTTCACTGTAATTGATGAAGTCCATGAATTCAGCCAATTCTTCCTGAGTAGGCACCTCCACCAAGTTATCAGTAGCAATCCCCAAAGCTTTGTTGACATCAGTTTCATTGAATTCCACATGTTGCCCTTGAATTGAGCAGTTTACCACCAAAAATGCAGCTTGATTCTTATGCGCAACTATCCTAACCACAGCTGTGTTCCAGAAATCATTGAGAACATCCAGATCCAAAATTGGATTTGCAGTTAGAGCACCTGCAAAGAATGTCTCAAAAAGGAACCTAACAAAACTCTTGAAGCTATTAGGAGCTTGGTTAGCATCTGTGAATGCAAGGTAGTTGGTGCCCTCATTGGGATAAAAGCTCTAACAATGTTTGATGCCATTTGAAGTGTTTAAAGTTTAGTGGGTAAGAAATTTTAGAGAGAAAGAGTTTGAAATGAGAGAGAACGGTTAAGATTTGTGAAAATTAGGTCACTTGATATCTCAAAAGCGTAAAGAGGGGTTATATCGAGATGTTTGGGTATTTATAGAAAAAGGTAAGTGACTTATCGAGAAGTAGAAATAGACGGTTGGTATTCACTTATCAAGAAGTCACATGTGAGAATAGATACATATCGATATATCACTTTCATGACTCTTATCGAGAACTAAAAGGTGACTTATCGAGATGTCAAATAAATACACAGTTTGTCCTGAATGGACTGAGTTTTTCCAATTTTTATTTGAATAAATCAAAGTAAAATTAGAATGGTTTTATATCAAAAGTATTTCACTAAAATATTTTATTGAATTAAATTATTTCAGTTCTGAGTTATCGAGAAGTCTAAGAATAATACTTGTAGAAAACTCTATCGACAAGTCTCAAAATGACTTATCGAGAAGTCTCAAAGTGACTTATCGAGATCTCTCAATGACCTATCTAGAAGTCATGATGAGACTTGTCGAGAAGTTATTTGAGAAGTCAAGAAAATGACTTATCGAGAAGTCTCAAACTGACTTATCGCGAAGTCAATTTGACTTATCGAGAAATTAGTTCTCTATATACTTTATTACTTTTGATTCTGTCTTATGCCAATTTCACATAATGAGAATGTAAATTAACAATTAAACAGTTTTCTTAGAATTTAAAAAAAACAAGCAAAAATTTGAATTTTGAAAAATAAATATACAGAGAGTTCTGAAATATTTATAACTCATATTCCAGTTAATTTCCAACTAAATGAAATTAATGTTGATTCACTAGAAATTAATCTGCTGCAACATATTAGCTGAGTTCTTGCCTTTATAATGAAGAATTTAACATTCCAGTTTCACCAACAAGTCTAGTAAAAGTTATTTGATCTAAAGGTTTAGTAAAAATGTCAGCTAATTGTTTTTCTGTTGGAATAAAAATAAGCTCAATAATGTCATTTACAGCATGTTCTCTAATAAAATGGTACCTTATATCAATGTGCTTTGTTCTAGAATGATTAATTGGATTAGCCACAATAAAAATAGCACTGGTATTGTCACACATAATTGAAATTTTGTGTAACACTAGGCCATAGTCCATTGCTAATTTCTAATCCAAAGCACTTGAGCACAGCAACTTCCAGTAGTAATGTATTCATCCTCAGCTATAGAAGTTGACACAGATTGTTGTTTCTTGCTATACCAGGATACAAGTCTTTTTCCAATAAATTGACAACTTCCACTAGTAATCTTCATGTCAACCCTGCATCCAGCAAAATCTGCATCTGTGTATCCAACAGCTTCAAATCCAGTTCCCTTAGGATACTATAATCCCAAGTTTGGAGTTCCCTTTAAGTATCTGAAAATTCTCTTTACAGCCATCAAATGTGATTTCTTTGGATTGGCTTGAAATCTTGCACACGGACATGTTGCAAACATAATATCTGGTCTACCTGCAGTCAAATATATCAAAGATCTAATCATTCCTCTATAAGCTGAGATGTTTACACTTTTTCCTTTCTTATCTTCATCCAACTTTGTAGTTATAAATATAGGTGTTGATGCAGGTGAACAATCAACCATTCCAAAATTCTTCAATAAATCTTTAACATACTTGGTTTGGCTGATGAAGATTCCATCATTTCTTTGACTAACTTGAAGTCCAAGAAAGTAACTTAATTCTCCCATCATGCTCATTTCATATTCACTCTGTATGAGTTTTTCATAATATTTGACATAACTTTTCATTAGTAGAACCAAAAATAAAATCATCCACATTAATCTGAACTAGGATCATATCACTACCATGTTGCTTGTAGAAGAGAGTTTCGTCAATTGTACCTCTAGTGAATCCATGTTTAAGCAAAAATTCTGAAAATATGTCATATCAAGCTCTAGGTACTTGCTTTAATCCATAGAGAGCTGTGAGTAATTTGTATACAAAGTTTGGAAATTCTGGATCTTTAAAGCTAGGTGGCTGTTACACATAAACTTCTTCTTCCAACTCACCATTAAGGAATTCACTGTTTACATCCATTTGATAAACTTTAAAGTTTGAGTGTGTGGTAGATGCAAGAACGATCCTTATTGCTTCAAGTCTTGCAACTGGAGCAAAAGTTTCATCATAATCAATTCCTTCCTCCTATGAGTAGCCTTTTACAACCAACCTTGCTTTGTTACTTATTACAATTCTATTTTCATCCATCTTGTTCTTGTACACCCACTTTTTTCCAATTATACATATGTTCTTTGGTGCAGGATCCAACTTCAAAATTTTGTTTCTTTCAAACCGATTTAGCTCTTCTTGCATAACAGATATCCAGTCAGGATCAAGTAGAACTTCCTCAGTTTTGTTAGGCTAAATTTGTGAAAGAAAGCATGCATATAGACATTCATTAGCAGTTGCACTTCTAGTCCTTATACCAGAATTTGGATCACCAATAATTGCTTTCCTAGTGTGACTCATATCCCATTTTCCAGTATGATTTATTGACTTGGAATTTCTGCATTTTCTTCACCATTGGCATGACTTGCAGAACTTTCTCCTCTTTCTCCCCCCTGAGTTTTTGCTATCAAATTCAGGTATTTGAGATGAGCTTCCATTCTCATGATTCACCTGTTCAGTTGACTCTTCATTCATTCTTTTGCTTGTGTTGACTTAAGTTTTGTAATAACCCCAATTTTTGGAAAATTTTGAAACACGGATGAATAGTAACTTTTGCTGATGATGCTGATTAAGGAAAATTATCAGACCACGCTATATAGGAGTACTGTTATGGAAATTCTAAGATCGTATTAGTACTCCGTAAAGTAAATAAGTGTATATAAAGATCGTCAGAATCCAAATCGGAACACTTTGATTTTTTCCCGAAAATCCACCAGATACCGAAAGAATTGAGTATAAGGTGACAGGATAAAAAGGATTTAAATTCAAGGATTTTAAGAGGGGATCATAAAAAGGAATATAAAATATTGAGAAAGGTTTAGGGGAACCCAAGTAATAAGATCCCGGATATGATCCCTCAAACGACGAACGAGAACGAAAGTTAAGTGAACCGTAAAACAAATAAGCGACCAAGAGACAAGCTTGTACAAGAAGCCAAGGATTGTGACATCATCAAACCACAAGGAAGAGACATGTGGCAATTGGATGACATAAAAATGATAACCTAGCATGACAAAAAGAAGTATGTTGTTGGTTGATTGTGAGCCATTCATTTTTTACCATGGTAAATCCTCAAAATTAGCCAAGCCATAAACAAAGAAACAAAATAAAAAATCATAACACAAACTTGACTTTTCATTTTAAAGAAGCAAGCTCTCGGCCAAAACCAGAGCAGCAACTTCAAACTACCATATCTTCTTCAATACTCACTCAAATAGTATGTTCTATAGCTCTTTAGAAAGGTATTGAGATGGCCTACAACTCTTGTTCACAAGTCTCGTCTAAATAACCAAGGTAAGACCCTCGTTTTGACAGTTCTTGAAATCTGACTTTTAGAAACTTCAAAACCTAACTTTGTGTTCTTGATTTCTTTGGAAAGATCAAGCTTGTAAGAGGCTCCCTAAGACTTCCTAGCTACTCTAATCACTCCAAAGAAGGTATAACACCTCCAAACCCTAACTTTACTTTGAGTATTACGATGGTTTTGATGGATATAGTAAATGAGAAGCATGATGCTTGTGTGTTTAGAGTTTGGATTGGATTTGTAGTGATTTGGATGTTGAAATCTTGTTTATAGTTAATGAAACTTAAGTATAGCTAGTAGTTCATGTGTGGGGTTGTATAAATTGGAAAATCTTGAGGTTTGGGGACTGATGTAGTAAGGTTTGGATGAGGGTTGGTTGTATTGTTGGTTGTGAGTTGAATGGTGGTTGTTTGGAGTGGTTTAAAACTTGGTAATCGCGTAACATAGTCGTCGTAATGCCCAATTTCATACAACTGCTTGATCTTAGTATTAGGGACAGAGAGCTAACTATTGAATCTGTGACTTTGCTATGTTTAGTTAGATTATGTCGTAAGCTTCATTTTGATATGTGTTTCGCTTGAATCCGATGTACGGTTTAGGAAATGTATTACAACTCTGTTCATACTTTACATGACAGAGGTTTTCAGGAAATGTATGAGAGATATATATGGATATATATCGGGACTTAATGAAGTATCTCGTAACTTCATTTCTTTTGAATGATATTTCAAAGATTGAATCTATTCAAATCTTATCTTGTATTCTCATCTATGTGATGAACTTTTGAAACTAATTATAACTTGAACGGTGGTAGTTCAAGTAGTATTCGGAAAAAATATAAGTATGTTGGAGTATCTTGTAACTTCATCTTTTCAACTTATATCTGGTTAATGATTATCTTATGCATGACAAAGATTTTCACAAAAACTTTGAGACAAGGTTAGATATATGAGATCACCTTGCAACGATATTTCGGTGGGCTTGTTGCTTAGCCTTGCTTTCTTCTTTCATCACACAACAACAGATAGACAAGATGAACAGGACCAAGCTCCCAATTCGCGAGCGGATAGGAAACGTTTCGCGGTTTCCTGTAGGCGTTGATGCCACTGTAGCCGAGGTAGTAACTACCAATAGGCTAGGTTTTCAACTGTTGATGTACCAGACTTATATATATTTATGAATTGTAATAATGGCAAGGAATATGTAAATTTATTCAGAAACCCTTTTAAGGTGTAATGGTTTATAATTGTGGAATAAAATGACTTGTATTATTTTTGATATTCATCTCTGAGACTATAACATGTGGTGTGTGTGTATATTGTGGGGCCACAGTATGTAGTAGTTGGTTGTTTATTAAGATTAAGTGTTATTAAGGGAAATGGAACTCGTGACAACCCGGATCCCCGACCCCGGATGTGGGGGTGTTACAGAAATGGTATCAGAGCTAAGCGTTATAAACCTCAGAGATGATGTGACGTTAAAATAATAAGTTCACTAAGATAAATAAGAACTCTTGCCAAGTTCATAGTCGGACTACCTAACGTAGTACTGACAGTTAAAACCCTTATGGGAACCCTTATAAATATCATGATAAAAGCGTAGTTCATTATCGTATATGGTAGCGGGACTCTGAACCCTGAGGTTGAGGAGCAACAACGCGATGATGTTTTATTAATTATTGGAGATCAGATTGTGGATTCGATAGAGCGTCCTAACACGGGACCGGATGATGTTCATATTGAGGATGTAGCGGTTAAAGATGTTGTCCTAGAAGGGATTATTGCTGAGAAGGATTCCGTGGAGGATCCTGACAAGAATGAATAAAGGACCACTGAGGAATTGATGACCATGGTCAGGGCGACTACCAGAGGTAGGATTGGTTGGTCACTACCGGAGGTAGCCCCTTTAACACGGCTTACTCGTAAGACTCAGAAGGTCGAATGGACAGAGAAATGCGAGAACTGCTTTTAAGAACTAAAGCAAAGGTTGGTGACGACTACTATGTTGGCATTTCCGGATGGAAAAGGAGATTTTGTGATGTGTAATGACGCTTCGCATAAAGAATTAGGGTGCTTCTTATACAGCACATCAAGGTAATCGCGTACGCGTCAAGACAATTAAGGGAATATAAAATTCGATATCCCCACCCATGAGCTTGGGCTCGTGGCAATAGTTTTGCCCTAAAAGATTTGAGGCACTACTTGTATAGAGAGAAGTGCGAGATTTACCTAAGCCATAAGTGCTCTAGTACATTTTCACGCAGAAAGAGCTCAACATGCGCCAGAGGAGGTGGTTAGAGCTAATCAAGGATTACGATTATGAGATTCTTTATCATCCAGGGAAAGCCAAAATGGTGGCTAATGCCCTTAGTGTAAAGGAGAGACTCAAGAATGATAATGTCTTTGAGAGAGTTGATAAGAGATTTTGAGGAAATGGAAATAGGAGTGAACGCAACTGGAGCCGGTACCGAAAAGCTGTTTGAGATTGTAATGCAGCCCGAGTTATTGGGAAAAAACATATTGTGCCAGAAAAAGTGATGAATGAAGGCAGAGAGCCAACAAATAGATAAGAGATTAATACCGAGAAAGATGATAAGGGAATAATGAGGTATTCCTACAGAATTTGGGTTCCAAATGTTCAAGAGCTTAAAGATGAGATCTTAGATGAAAGCTAGTTTGAGGAATAAGATTTATAGTAAACCCAGAATGTGATAGTCAGGGAGGTCGCCATCAAGATAGAAGGAACCCATAATATAATAAAGTGGAAAATGAGGATTTAAAACATGTAGGATGACCCCAATTATGGGAGGAGGAGGGAACGTTCAGACTAAGGAAACAGAAGTCGAGTAAGGAAAGTAGACCCGAGGCGGTACTCCTATACGACAATTTATGGACCTTTCTAGACAGAACTTAGACTATTATCCCCAACCACCGCCCTGAGGAAACAGTGCGGTGGGAAATTCTTTCAGGACCTTTAAGTCGCTAAGCTCTTAGAGTTCTAAGGAACATGTTGACCCAGTCGAGGCAAGAGCCTGGCTAAAGGAAATATAGGAATCATTTGAGATTCTAAATGATGGACGAATCACAAAAGACTGTTTTTGTCACTTACCTTCCTAAGAGAGAAGCCACCCGCTGGTGAAAGACCAAGAAAGGCACGGAGCCAGAGGTTATGATAAACTGATTAAAGTTCAGTCAATTGTTTTCGAGAAAGTAATTTCCAAGATTATGGAGATACTGTAAAAGCTTTAGAGCCAGAACAAAGGCGGACGAGTATGATGAATTATGAAGCTAAGTTGTAAAAGTTGTCAAGATTCGTTCTGATGACAATAATCCCAGAACGACGTGATGTTTGAAGTCAATGAGTAGTGGGTTCATGAAATGATTGTAATTGGAAAAGAAAATAAAAAGAAACTGAAGTGGAAAGGAATATAAAGGCAATAGAGTTGGAGGAATGATAAGGGAGTTAGATATGAGGAAACCCTAAAGACTCGTAGCAATAGAAATAGAAAAGTATGTAATCGTCAGGATGAGAGTGATTCACCATGAGTTAAAGCTGATGGATGAAGGCATGAAAGATACATATATTTTATCCCCTTTAAGTTGGGAGGATTTGAGGAAACCTTGAGATAGTCCGAAGGATAAACAAGGAGACGCGGATAGACTGAGGAGGCAAGAAAGTAAGAAATTAGGAAAATTGGATGAACGAAGTGACCTTCAAGAAAGTGAAGTGTAAAACCGGGGGCATGATACCCAGAAAGGGAGACGCCAGGTATGAAAGATATCCCAACATTGAGATGACTGTTGAGATAAACAACAAAAGTAAATAAGGATTTATTAAGAAGAAGTTCACGTTGAACACGACCAATATCTTCTAGAACATCCCTGTTATCATTACCAAATCAGGCAAGAAAAGTGGATAACCATTGTTATCTTTTGGAGGCCATATGGATTGAACTTATTTTGAATAAGGATGCTATCGTGAAATTGGTATAGACTATCGAGGTGGGAATGATTGAATAAAATAATCTATCAAGGATATATGACTTGATTTATCCATGGAAGGATGCAAGTACCTTTTTAAAGGTGGAATTAAGGATATAACTTCGATAACTTGAGATGAACCCTAGGGGAATGCATAAAGGTTGGCATTTCACCCTTAATAGGGACATTATGAGTTTGGATAGTATAGAATGAAGGACTAAAGTAACAACAACCTTTAAAGATCAGTAGAGAAATTTTTCAGAAGTAAATAGACAATGGTTCTAGTATTAGTAAATGGTATTTTGATATGCCATGTACCTAGGGAATACAGGAGGAACGATTCAAGGATAACCTTAGAGGTTTTATAAGGAGAAAGGTATTATTCGAAGTTCTCAAGAATATAAATTTGATAAGGGAAAATGGCGTAATTATAATAATTCCAGGTGGGCACGTGTTAAACCATAACAAGTATAGATCGACCCAATGAAGGTTGAGATTGGTGAAAATGAGAAGGACCCAAGATAAGAGACGTCCTAAGTATGATCGAGAGTCAGTCGTGACAATGTTCACATCTAAAGACTAAGGCAATGACTTATGGAAAATGGTGATTTTTTTTTCTTTTCTCACCAGGACTTAAGAAAAGTATTTTCACATAAGCAGTGATTGAAATGAGGTAGAAAATTTAGTTGGAGGTGGTTAAAAAAATGACATTGATTGTAAGGAAATTTTACTATCAGGAAAGGTCAAAGAGGTGGCCAACACTTTAAGTGTAAGAGGACAATTATAAGCACACGTGCCAGAGGAATACAGTGATGATGGTTAAAGCCGTGAAGGTTGTATTATGGTTTGAAAGATTGACATTTCTTCTGATGATTGTACGATACTCAACCGTCATAGTAGTTTGGTAAAGATTTAATTCATGTTAGCACTGTGAGCGGGCTATCTATTTTAGAAGGTCCTATCTTGAGATAAGCCAGGACCATGTTACGAGAGGACTAAATGAACCTTTGAGCTTCATGTCTCCTAATAAAGACATATGGTTAATAATGGTATTAACCTGCTATCGTTGCTTTCATTGAAACTCTTCTGAAATTTTATCTGCTTCATGTCATATATGCGTCAAGTTCAGGAGTGTTCTTCATGAATCATGAGCGGTGATCGTGTTACCTCCTTAGAAGAATTCGATACGACAGGTATGGACTCCATATGGTTAGCTTTTAAGATTCCAAGGAAAACGAATGATGACAGTAGGTCCGTGGTGGACCATAATAATGCAGCAACGATTCTTTGAGTAATGAGCTGATTACAACCGTGAGAGTTGTAGTGTAATGGATGTTGAGATTGGGTACCACTAATCGGGTTGTGGTGATGTATAAGTAATCATCGGTAGACTAACTAAGGCGATCATTTACCTATGATATATTTATTCCTTCTTATCGATAAAGAGTAGTATTACTATATGAAGAAGGTTACGGAATAGCAATGGATTCTAGTAACTATGATGTCTAGAATGAAATCCGAGATTCGATTTTTGCTGTCAAGGGAGTTTCAAAGGTGATTAAGTATAAGCTCGAGGAAGAGCATGGGTCCATAGAATGATGGACGGAATAGCAAAAATATTTAAGCATGTGAAATATGATGCGATAATACTGGATATTGATATAGATATATATGTTTTGTTCTCTTGTGACAAACCTCTACAGTTCAGAGGTAGATTCCAAGCCAGATCTTTTGCGGCGGTATTTTTTTTATATATACAATTCTCTTCAATTCATTCTTTTCTTTTCATTTTGTATAAGCTGAGAAGAACAACCCTTTCAGAAGGGGAGGTATTGCCGAATGACTATCTATCTGTGTGATAGAAGCCTAGTAGGATACCATCTATTGTTTAATTGCTTGTCAAGTACCAAAGGTTGGCCACCTTCTGTACTAACTATGCAATAGAACAAGTGTTCATGATCATAGTGATCTCTCAACAAATTCCTTTACTTTTATATGATTGATCAAACTTTGGAAAATAGAAACAGCTGAAAAAGGATTAGTACAGTTATGGTGGTATTCGGAATGGAAACACGTTCATGATACTAAGGTTGACGTGGTTATTACAAGGTTATAAAACTCTAGTGAGTAAAGGTATATCTAGAATAGTATTCTGTACGGAATATAGTAACGCTTACGAACTAGAAAAGGAGTATTGAGAAGTAAAAGCTATAATGCTAGAAGCTATGATGAGAGTCTGTGCAATAGACTTGAAAGAATTTGGAATGATCACTTAACGCGGATTGAGTCTTCTTACGACAATAGATCATATGTCATTATCGAGATGTCGCCTTATAAGATCCTTGAGGGAAGACAATGTCGATCTCCCTTATGTTAGGATGAAGTTGCAGAGCGCAAGATGCTCGGACCAGCAGTGGTCCAAAGGACCAGGGATATAATAGATCTAATCAGAAGACGATTGGTAGTAGCCCAAGATGGACATGAGAAGTATGTTGAATTGACACGAAAGGACAAAGAATAGGAAGTAGGGGACCTAGTACTGTTATAGGTATTCCCTTGGAAAAGATGGATGTGGTTCGGAAAGAAAGGAAAGCTAAGCCCACGAAGAGTTGGACCCTTGGAGATATTAAGACGTATTGGGAAGTTAGCATATGAGCTAGCCCTACCCCCGAACCTGTAGCAAGTTCATAACGTGTTCCACGTATCAATGTTAAGGAAGTATAATTTGGATGCCAGACAAATAAGGGCACATGAGCGCATAGGCATGCAACCAGACGTAACCTATATGGAGCAACCAGAAAGGCTTATAGATCGAAAAGGAACAAGTGCTTAGGAGAAGTGTTATCAAACTAGGCAGAGTTTGGCGGTAGAACCACAATGTGGGAAAATTTACTTGAGACTTAGAAAGTGCAATGCTAAGAGAGCATCCCTATTCATTTTCTATCTGATTCCGGGATGGAATCCTTTTAAGGAGGAGAGACTGTAATAACCCCAATTTTTGGAAAATTTTGAAACACGGATGAATAGTAACTTTTGCTGATGATGCTGATTAAGGAAAATTATCAGACCACGCAATATAAGAGTACTGTTATGGAAATTCTAAGATCGTATTAGTACTCCGTAAAGTAAATAAGTGTATGTAAAGATCGTCAGAATCCAAATCCGAACACTTTGATTTTTTCCCGAAAATCCACTAGATACCGAAAGAATTGAGTATAAGGTGACAGGATAAAAAGGATTTAAATTCAAGGATTTTAAGAGGGCATCATAAAAAGGAATATAAAATATTGAGAAAGGTTTAGGGGAACCCAAGTAATAAGATCCCGGATATGATCCCTCAAACGACGAACGAGAACGAAAGTTAAGCGAACCGTAAAATAAATAAGCGACCAAGAGACAAGCTTGTACAAGAAGCCAAGGATTGTGACATCATCAAACCACAAGGAAGAGACATGTGGCAATTGGATGACATAAAAATGATGACCTAAGCATGACAAAAAGAAGTGTATTGTTGGTTGATTGTGAGCCATTTATTTTTTACCATGGTAAATCCTCAAAATTAGCCAAGCCATAAACAAAGAAACAAAACAAAAAATCATAACACAAACTTGACTTTTCATTTTAAAGAAGCAAGCTCTCGGCCAAAACCAGAGAAACAACTTCAAACTACCATATCTCTGTCAATACTCACTCAAATAGTATGTTCTATAGCTCTTTGGAAAGGTATTGAGATGGCCTACAACTCTTGTTCACAAGTCTCGTCCAAATAAGCATGGTAAGACCCTCGTTTTGACAGTTCTTGAAATCTGACTTTTAGAAACTTCAAAACCTAACTTTGTATTCTTGATTTCTTTGGAAAGATCAAGCTTGTAGAAGGCTCCCTAAGACTTCCTAGCTACTCTAATCACTCCAAGGAAGGTATAACACCTCCAAACCCTAACTTTACTTTGAGTATTACGATGGTTTTGATGGATATAGTAAATGAGAAGCATGATGCTTGTGTGTTTAGAGTTTGGATTGGATTTGTAGTGATTTGGATGTTGAAATCTTGTTTATAGTTAATGAAACTTAAGTATAGCTAGTAGTTCATGTGTGGGGTTGTATAAATTGGAAAATCTTGAGGTTTGGGGACTGATGTAGTAAGGTTTGGATGAGGGTTGGTTGTATTGTTGGTTGTGAGTTGAATGGTGGTTGTTTGGAGTGGTTTAAAACTTGGTAATCGCGTAAACATAGTCGTCGTAATGCCCAATTTCATACAACAGCTTGATCTTAGTGTTCGGGACAGAGAGCTAACTATTGAATCTTTGACTTTGCCATTTTTAGTTAGATTATGTCGTAAGCTTCGTTTTGATATGTGGTTCGCTTAAATTCGATGTACGGTTTAGGGGAAACGACTGTTTTAAGTAACGGTGTTTCGCGAACGAACCATTACCCCTCACCTTACTTTGAAACCTTGGTTAAGGCCCTTAAATGACTAATTGGAGTATGAAACAATTATGTAAAGTGGATTAGGCAGTTGGTAGGGTACTCGCGAAAGAATCGCCTTAAAATTCTTAATGGTTAATTTATTAAAAATGGTGGAGCCGAGGATACTCGAACGACTTATGTGATTTGTTAAGCGTAGAAGTGACCATAAGCGAACATTAAGGTTCAATTGGTTAAAGTCTAGTTTTTAAGCGGCCGGGGTTTAATTCCGACTTATGTTGTTGTTCATAGGTTATCGGACCCACTCTAAGCTTAAGTCTATCCGGGAACACTCAGGCAAGTTTTCTACCCGTTATACTGTTGTTGTGATGTAAATATATATATATGCATTATCTTGTGATAAGTGCATGATTATTATTAGCAAATCTTGCCATATATTGGAGCATGTGATATGGTTTATATGCATGCTTGTTTCGTAATCTTGATATCTAATTGTTGATTCAAATGCTTATAAGTTGCATAATACCTATGCTAGAGATAAGCAGTAGTTGCGTATACCCTTAGGATAGGGCACCCAAAGGTGAACATTTTTCTAAACCGGGAATCGATGTTCCCGAGTATAGTATATATATATAGAGATAGATATAGTTTTCAAAACTATTAATCGAATAAGGTTTATTCGATAACTTTATTTTAATAAATGAATATTAGTTTGAATATTCATTCGAGGACTTATGACTCCGTTTTTAATGAATATTATTTGGAATATTCATTCTAGGACTTATGACTACGTTTATTTTATTTAATAAATATTATTTTGAATATTCATTCGAGGACTTATGACTCCGCTTATTTATTAAATAATATTCTTTATTTTATTAAAGAATAATGTTTCGATAATCAAACTCATTTTCGATTATTCAAATAAAGATCGTACTTTCATATAAGTATATCTTTGGTTATTTATTATTCATTTCAAGTATGAGTTTTAAAACTTTTACTTCAATTATTTTTATAAGGATTATCCTTATGGGAATATTATTTAAATAAAAATATTCAGATATCCTCCAACATATCGGGACTGATTTATTTTATTAAATCAGCATTACCCCAAACATTCTCAAAAAATGTTTTCGAGTCTTCAAAATGATTTTAAAAGTTAGAGCGGATCCCAAAACTCGTTTTCAAATTTAAGATCTTCCTTTCGAAGGGGACTTGAATACTCGCTCAAAAATCTAAGGGATCCGGCTCTGTGGTGTATTTTATATTCGTAACGTGGTTGCTGTTTTGAGAAAACAATTTGATTACTTGCCCAATGTTCGGGAAGTAAGTCCATCTAATTGAGTCGGCATAAGCGACAGGTCGGGGTACGGTCTATGAAGGTGTAAGAGGTTGGGTGACAGTCCGTCCATGCGTGAGTGGCCGGGTAACGGTCTAGCGTGAGGTCCTAATGCGGCTAGGGTGATGACCGGCGAGGAATCCATCCATCTACAGTAGAAAAGGTTACTTATTGGTATCTTTGCCTGATCAGCAAGATATCGGATTTATGCCAAAATTCTTTTCTTTCCAAATTCATTGGATATTACAACTCTGTTCATACTTTACATGATAGAGGTTTTCAGGAAATGTATGAGAGATATATATGGATTTATATCGGGACTTAATGAAGTATCTCGTAACTTCATTTCTTTTGAATGATATTTCAAAGATTGAATCTATTCAAATCTTATCTTGTATTCTCATCTATGTGATGAACTTTTGAAACTAATTATAACTTGAACGGTGGTAGTTCAAGTAGTATTCGGAAAAGATATAAGTATGTTGGAGTATCTTGTAACTTCATCTTTTCAACTTATATCTGGTTAATGATTATCTTATGCATGACAAAGATTTTCTCAAAAACTTTGAGACAAGGTTAGATATATGAGATCACCTTGCAACGATATTTTTATACAGTTATAAACTGGAACTCTGTGTACATTATACATGTCAGAGGATTTCAAAGATTTTGAGTAGTATATATGTATATATATACTGAATATTTTGTGACTTGTCGCATTAAGATATCAACTTGGTTTATTTCTTCTTGACCAAGACTTTCATGAGTACTATGAGAATGCTCATATATTGTTAATTATTATACATATTATTTCGGTGGGCTTGTTGCTCAGCCTTGCTTTCTTCTTTCATCACACAACAACAGATAGACAAGATGAACAGGACCAAGCTCCCAATTCGCGAGCGAATAGGAAATGTTTCGCGGTTTCCTGTAGGCGTTGATGCCACTGTAGCCGAGGTAGTAACTACCAATAGGCTAGGTTTTCAACTGTTGATGTACCAAACTTATATATATTTATGAATTGTAATAATGGCAAGGAATATGTAAATTTATTCAGAAACCATTTTAAGGTGTAATGGTTTATAATTGTGGAATAAAATGACTTGTATTATTTTTGGTATTCATCTCTGAGACTATAACTTGTGGTGTGTGTGTATATTGTGGGGTCACAGTATGTAGTAGTTGGTTGTTTATTAAGATTAAGTGTTATTAAGGGAAATGGAACTCGTGACAACCCGGATCCCCGACCCCGGATTTGGGGGTGTTACAAGCTTCATCTTCAGAATCACAGTCAATATTGAGATTTTCAAACTTTAGGGCTTCAGCTTCATTTTCATCAAGACATTCCAAGCCTGGACACTTGTCATCATCAAAAGTCACATTTATGTTTTCCATAATTCTCTTCTTTTCAATCACATAGACTTTTTAGGCAGTTCTCTCCAATGAATATCCCAAAAAATTGTTTCAAAAACTTTAGAGTCAAATTTTCCCACATATTCAGAGTTGTCTTTTAGAACATAACACTTGATTCCAAACACATATAGATGCTTCACAGTAGGCTTCCTTCTTGATAAGATTGAGTAGGGTGATTTGACAAGATTATTGTTGATGAGATATCTGTTTTTGAGTTAGCATGCAATATTGAAAGCTTCTTCCCAAAAACTTGTTGACAAATTGGCATCTTGCAGCATTGTTCTAGCAGCCTCAACCAGGGTTCTGTACTTTCTTTCAACTACCCTATTTTGCTGAGGTGTTCTAGCTGCTGAAATTATTGAACAATGCCCTTGTCCTTGCAGAATGTAGTTAAGGTTGCATTTCTGAATTATGTGACACTGTCACTGCTCAATTTTTTTACACAGTTTTGATCTTCATCCTGCTTCTCAATTTTCTTGATGTGTTCAATTATGATGTGTGGATTTTCATCCTTAAGATGCATATACTCTACCTATGTGTAAGTAGTCATCCACCATCACAAGTGCATATTTCTTCCTTGAAATTGATAAGATATTAACTGGTCCAATTAAGTCCATGTGAATAAGTTGCAAAGATGCACTAATAGAATTCACAGCTTTGCACTTGTTGTGACTCCCTCCAAACCCAGGTCAGAAATTGGGGTTCACATCACACACACACACACACACACACACCCAATATATAAACCTGTTTATGAAAGTAATATATGCAAAGACCCTACTTACCATAACCACGAATCGCAATAGGTTAAAGTATGAAAACAAGCCATCACATTTACTTTTATTACATTGTACCAAATCCCAACTAGTTTAACTTACAACTGATAGTGAAAGCATTCTTACAAGCTTACATAACTCAAAACTAAACATAAAGCTCCCGCTAGCTCGATCCAACTTAACCTGGAATCCTAGCTCGCACACTGGCTGGGAATCCTTGCTACCAACAATTTCCTTTTTAACTATAGAATAACATAAATAGATTTGCAAGAGTGAGCTAACTAGCTCAGCAAGTCATGATAGCAATAACTGAGGTTAAATAACGATAAATTGAAATGATTTAGAGGAATCAATTTTCTTGTCAAGTAATCATTAGAATTGGATATTCATTTTAACTTTTAAAACCAAGGTTAGGCTGCTAAATAGTCACGCAATAACCCCGAGTAAGGCACACAGCTCTACTCTCTATACTGGATCCAAGGCACACATTAGCCTAATATGACCACAAATATGGTCCGGCCACGAATATGGTCAATATTCATAAAATCATCCAATTCTAAATTAATTCAATGTGATAATCATTGCAATTCAATAAAACAGAATCATAATTAACATTGATAAAACCTCTGCTTCAAAGCAAAATGCAATTCATGAGTATCACCAGGGTGTATCAAGGTATGTATGAAGAATGGCTTCAAGCCTGTAAAAGAATCAGGTAATAGAGGAACAATGGTTTAATGGTTGTACAAAGTTTAGTTCATTTGATGTTACAAGGGATTGTAGCATATATAAGTTTCTGAATATTAAATAATTCTGTTCCAGTGTTTGGTGTATGACGTATATGTATTTATGGAGTAGTATCGTATTTGTGTGGTTTAGTATCTGGGTATTCAACCATCAATAGTTTACAAGGAATAAGGCTTATGGCTCAAGAATCAAATGATGTGACTAGGGTTCAAATATGAATGATTTAAAGCACTTACAATTTATAACAGAACTATTTTGAATACTGATAACATGTCACGAGAAAGTTCAGAAATACTTGCAGTATATCTCGAGAAAGGTGCATAAGTACTTGCCTTATCATAAATGATTTCCAACTTTACTTGTACTCGTTTACCGGTTCTACTTAAAAATCACTTGCCTTCTTTTTCTATGCCTTGCTTCTATTCACCGATCACTTGCTTTCTTTTTCTACGCTTTAGTTTTATTTACTGATCGATGGCTTTCTTTTTTTATGCCTCGTTTAGTCTTCTAGGAATCACAAGTATCTATTGATATTCAATCCCATATTATTCTAATCGTCACATAGACGCCATAAGCTTTTATCTACCCTTCGTTTTACCCAAATCTGATTTACGGATTGAAAGCTATGACCAAAATAGTTAAACAATACCCACATAGGCATATAACACATCAATCACACATCACGTAGCATAAGGCACGCAAGATATTCGATCAAAATAATTTTTCAAAGAAGATTCGGGGTTAAAATAATTTTTCACGTATTTAATACGATTTTTTGAACATTTTTCGGAATTAAAAGGGTCCTCAAATTATTTTATAATTAAATCACAAAGTTTGAACACCCGAATCTGACTTTAAATCATTTAATAATAATTACCGAGCCTTGAAAACTTTTTCTTTGTCTTTATCCTCATCAGAGTCATCCCAACTTTTTCCTTCAGCAATATAAGCTTTTCCATGTTACTTCCTTAAGAGAGCTTCATATTTGGCCTCCAATTCTAGATAGGCTTTGTCCTTTTTCACCTTGTTTGGCTTTTTGTATTCAGTAGCAAAGTGGCCCAATTCATCACAATTGAAACACCTTATCTTTGATCTGTCAACGGATCCAGTTTTGTAACCTCCTTTGCTAGCTGAGTTAAACTGTGTTTTTGACTTCTAGTTGTTGTTGGAGGATTGTCCCTTGTTCTTGAAAAAATTTGGCTTTTTGACCCTGATGTTAGAGAATTTTCAAGCCAGGTAAGCCATAGATTGATCCATTTCATTCAGCTCATCAAGGGTGTAATACTCATCTTCCTCCAACTCCAAAACAACTTGCTTTTGAGGTCCTTTGCTCTTTTTCTCCACAGCATGAATGACTGGAGTCTCTGCATCTTGTTCATCTTCACTTGCTTCACTGTCATTAAAAACTATTGCACTGGATCCATCAAGCACATGTCCTTGATTTTCTCTTAATGATTTTCTTTGTAGCATTTCAAGTTCATATTTCTTCAAGATTCCATACAACACCTCAGTGTCACTCTGGTCAAATCTCTTCCTTCTCTAATGGCTGATATCTTCTGTTCAAGGTGGTCAGGAAGAGCTAGCAAGAACTTCAGGTTGACCTCTTCAGCTTCATAATATTTATCATGAAGTTGTAAGTCATTTATCAGTTTGTTGAATCTCTCAAAAACTTCAGTTATTCCTTCCCCAGGGCTTGGCCATAAAACCTTCATATTGAGATACCAAGTATTCTCCTTTGGTTTGACCTAACTTCATCTGTTCCTTCACACAAAATCTCTATCTTCTCCCATATCTGTTTGGCTATGTCACATTTGACAATATTGTTGTACATGACACTGTCAAGTGACTCTATCAGAATTAATTGTAGGCCACTATCTAGAGAGACTTTCTCTTTCTCAGATTCATTGTATTTTGAAGGGTCATTAGGTGCAAAATGAGCTGGGATGACCATGTATCCATCTGTAGATTCATCAACCATTTCCATGGGGGTGAAAGGGCCATTCTTGAGAATCTGGACATTTAATGGATTGGCCATCCTTATGAACAACATCATTTTCTTTTCTCAAAGTATATAGTTGATTATATCAAAGACTGGTATCTTGATACTGCTTATCTTCTGTGCACTCATACTTTCAAGATCTTTATCTATTTTCTTTTATATTTTGCTCTGATACCACTTGTTAGATATTGAGAACAACACAGAGGAGGGTGAATGTGTTTTCTTGATTTTTAGCCTTTTTAAAACTTGTTTAAATATGGTGAACAAAGCAGTTTATGATTGTAGAGATATTGTGTTAGCGTAATTAGAATGACAAGCACAACAAACACAATATTTCAAAACTCACTTAATTTGCATTGATTAAGTTTATCTTTCTACACATTCTAAGTTCTATAAAGTAAAAGAACTCAGCTTCTATCTTGATAGAGTACAAGAAAATCTAGATATATTTGTTACTTTTAAAATCAAAGGACCAATGTTTACTTTATAGATTAGTAAACACAGGTTTACACAACACGTAATAAGATGTACAAAACCATTTTCTAAGCAATCCCTGAATCTTTCTATTTTAAGCTTAATAAATCTTTGCACAATCTTGTAAGTCCGTGACTTTCCTTTATCAGTTAATCTTGGCCCTTGATCTTGCACTCTTCAAGCTGCTTTTGTAGACTTTCCAATCTAAGTGAATAGATCGTTTGTTGATTGATCATCTTGAATCTTTAACTTGTCTGCATTACTGTATTTGAGATTCATATCGAGATCTCTGAGTTCTCAATAAGTGTAATTAATTTGTCGGGGTCTCTAGATCTCTACATGTAGAAATGACTTGTCGATATCTCTGAGATCTCTATATGCATTCTGACTTGTCAATATCTCTGAGATTTCTAATAAGAAATTGACTTGTCGATTTCTTCAATCTTTACATCTTCATTTGACTTGTCGATATATTTAAGTTTTCTGCATGTAAAAATGACTTGTCGACATCTTTGGACTTCTTGATAAGTCATTCTGGAGTTCTCGAATGACTTCTCTATATAACTTGATATGTGGCTTGTCGATATCTTGACTTAGAACATTTTTCATAAAATATATTTTATCAACTCCAAGCTTCTACATCTTTTCTCTGAGGCATGATCTTTTCTTGATCTTCTTCCAGAATTCATTTCTAGGATTGAAACTGTTTACAAAAAAATACACCAATCTAATTTTCTAACCTTTTTATAGACTCAAGAAATATAATACACAATACAGATTTAGATTATCATACAACTAAATCTCAGGGTTGTCAATGTGACTTAGTCTTGTTATTATACAGGCATGTCTTGCACAATAATCTCCCCTAATTTGTGAGAAGATTTCTTATCACAAATTCATGTCTGATAACAAGACTATCCCTAAGTTAAAAATTATTACACAAAATTGACAGATTTGTTAAATTTCAACATTTATACATTGAGAAAATACATTAGTTCAATAATACACAAAAACTAGGTGAAATCTTAATAACCTGGTTTTTTCTAATAAGGTCCTTGAGATTTACTAGTGCATTGAGTTCTTCAATAATTTCAGTCCTCTCAAAGGCTTCTACCAGTTTGAGCCAATCATCCAGTTTGTAACCATTGAGGTAATTAACTCTAAATCTTGTGTGACTGCCAATCTTTATGTTGAGAAAGTGTCCATCTTTAAAAATTCTACTCATCCCCTTTGCCTTGAACTCATTTGATCTTTGTTCAAACCTAGCAATTTCTTCTACATACTTTCTGTCCTTTTCTTTCTTTTCATCCCTTGATTTTACATTTCTTTTATCCCTAACTCTCAGCCATACACACATCACTTCCATCGATGCCCTTGTACTTGTGTCCTTTTCCTTCATTAAGCTAATCATCCTCTTGAATTCTGTGGTTGAAAGTGCATCCATTAAATTCCTACCAAGTAGAGCGAAGGAGCCATCCTGATAATAGATTCTGACTTCTCTCAATGATACAACCCAAACTTTGACCATTTCTTCAGATAATTGTTGAAAGTAGTCATCATCTACGATATACCAGTTTAAAGGTAGAAAGTCAGTCTGATTAAAGCAATTCCAGATAACCCCCTTACCAACTTGCAGCTTCTTTGGTTTTTTCCCAACAGTCTTGAAATGAGTCATGATTGGTGGCTTAAATGAAGGTAGGATTGAGATTTTCTGTAAGGTGGTTTTGTTAGAAATGATTGGTATTTTGAGTAAGGTGTTTGCATCCTGTTTGTACAAAAGTTTATGCTTAGAGGTTAAAGGTTATTGAGTGTTTCAGCTTACAGGCTTAAAGGTTTGAGTTTGTGAGATTTGGATTGGTAGGACATTTTTCTTGGTACCTTCACCAACTTCTCTCTTACCTTCTACTTTTATCTCCCCTTTTCTTATTATCCTTTTTCTTCTCTTCTACTTTGCTGCCAGTTTCCTTGGTAGATTGACTTGAATTTGAGCCAGAATATTTTTTCTTATCATTCTTCTACTCATCATCATCCTTCTCATCTCTTGTGTTGGTTTAAGTAGTTGGCAACATGGTCTCAGCATTCTGTAGGTATCTTCCCAATATTCTGATCATCTCCTCATCTTCAACTTTCTTGTTCTTCTTGGACTTGAGATCAGTTTCCAGAGTCATTATCAATCTTATATTTCCTCTCACATAATTCTTTAGAACTGTGAAGTACTTGCATTTTTTGGTTTGTGGACAGATGTAGGCCACCCCCTTGCTTGGATTATATCGGCTTAGGAAAAGCAGCTATTTGAGCTTTCTTGAGTTTATTTAGCAATTGGGTGTCCTCTGGAATTACTGGATTAACACTATCAATTATTAAATCCAGCTCAGATGCTCTCATGGTTTGAAGATTTGAGAGAGACACCTGTAGAAATCTGTCCAAACCACAAACATTGACATTGCTACTATTCTCTTTTCCAGAATGTTGTCAACCTTTAATATCACCACCCTTAGAAAATTTAAGTTGTTGGCCAAAGCTCTTTTATAAGTGATGTAGTTATTGGCCAGAGAGACTCTTAGCACAACCAGTAGCTCATTGAACTTCTTATCTTGACAGGAGCTTCTGCAGCTTTCTGGAGTTTGTCTTTACTAACAACTTGAGAAGTTTTGATTTGAGTAGAGCTTTGACCATGGTGAGATGTAGATTTTCCAGCCTCCTTAGATTGTTGAATTCTAGCTTCTATCTCCCCCTTAGTCTTGGTAGCAGGCAGGAGTAGTGGAGTTGGAATTTCTGGCCTGACAGCTTCAGGTAGAGCAGACAAAAGAACATTTAGAGCACATATGATAGCTCCCAATGATACTGAGTTTTGCATTTGAAGATTCTTATGGGAGTCTACCAAAGTTTGAATGTCAGTCTGTTGACTTTGTACCAGAGCTCTGAGTTTAGAGACTTATGTTGTAAGGGAATTATTTGATGACTGTAGAGTGAAAACTTGGTGTTGAAGAGCTTGGATTTGGAGGTTTGTAGATGTGGAGAGTGGTTGTTGTGAGCTTGTTGAGACAGGAGCACCAAATATAGCTTGAATGGACTCCTTAATTCCCTCCATCAATAAAGTTGTAGGTTCATATCTAGCTTGATGCAGTTGATCCAGTTTGACCCTTGTGTCATTTTTACTGGTGATATGATTCTGGACAACTTTATGCAGAGTTACAAAGGATTTCCCTAGATTTTTGATCCCTTGCTCCATACTAGTGACATCAAACCTTGCCATTTGGTCAGCATATTTCTGAAATTTATTCTTTATTTCCACCTGAGTTGGCACAAGGTCCTCCAGTTTGTCTTTTACCTCCAGTTGCAGTGTCTTCATTCTCTGGAGTAGAGATTGACACGTAGTTTTGATTTATTGCACAATCAAGAGTTTAGTTTGTATTCTAGACAGTGATAGCTCCTTGTGGATTCTTTCCTGTCATTATTGTAAACTGCAATCTACATCTAGACAACCAGTTAGCTCAAACTCAAAGTCTCTAGGTTATAAATTTCGAGAATTGATGATCCTTTGAGATATCTAAATAATTACTTTAAAGTTTCTGAGTAATAGTATACTGGAGACAAGCTAAGAAGTAAGCATAACCTTGTGAAAAATATAATCTCTGATCTACTGTAAGTTTAAATATAAAGAGAACCTACTTAGCTCTTACATCTTGAAATGTTTACAAAAGAATTCATTTCATATATAGATCAAGAATTAGCATGAGTGGTTTTGCAGATATAATCAGTTAAGTCAAACATCTAAGAAAGAATATTCATAACCAGTGTTTAACTTATAAGGATTTAATCACTTACTTTATTTTCCTAAAAATCAAGAAAATAAGTGAGTTCACGCATCAAGCTCATTTTAAATTTATTTATCCATTGATTTTGATATACTGATTTTAAGATATATCAATAGTAGAGTCAAGGATTACATTATTCACACAAAAACTTACAATTATTCTAGAGAAATATGTATTTCTAAAATAGGAGATATTTGACTTTTATACCTTTGAAGAAATGCCCATTTGATAAATGTTGATAAAAATACTCATGCCATGCTCTAGATAACTGCATTAATCCACTTGGTGCTTTTGGAAACTAGTCCACACACTCTGTAATTCTTGAATATTTAAAATCCTTAGATTGAGGTATAGAAGCTTCTTCCTTAAGATCTTCAGTTAGAAAAGCACTGCATGCTCCAGTTTGATGGATTTTGAAATTGACCTGAGCTGAAGAGACATAAAAGATCATGATTGCTTTTGTCTTGGTTACCAGTGAAAATATCACTGTCAATCTTTACTTTATGCAGATTGTCTTCAGTTAGATTGGACTGACTCCTTGAAATCATGTTATTTTCATCCTCCTTGATTCTGAGTGCCCAATTGTTTTCTTTGACTGCACTGTCTTCTGATTTAGGCACCAGCTCCTTGACTTTGTTTGTCTCAAGTTGGTTTGACACTTATTGATTGAATGCAAACCAAGTTGAATCGAGAAGAAATTTTTTCACTCTCTTGGGTTCTTTCTGAGTAGAAAGTTGTTGTACAAGCATTCTTCTAAAATGATTCATGTGGTTCCTTCCTTGATAGATGTGTCTTTGAAATATGAGTTGAGAATATGACTGCTTGTTAATTTTTCTTGATGAGGCAAGTTTGATATTGACAATGAGACATCTCTGAGTTGCAAAGAGTGACAATTGACATATCTTGAAACTCCCTCTGAGTGAGAGACTTCAGCTTTATCATCGGTTGATGTCATTCTAGTTCCTCTATCAACTGATTGCTCATGATGGCTAGCTCTTTTTGATCAATGGATGTCTCTTTGAATTGATCAATGGTTGTTCTATTTTGTTGTTCAACTGTTATTTCCACATACCTTGGTTTAGCTGTTGAAATGATGAATTCTATGAAAACTTTACAGTCATCAACATCCAGTTTGTTTTCTCTTCAGATATTTATTGAGCAAGGAGATATTCTGAATAGAACCTATGTTGTAAATGGCTCTATTCCATATATATGTGAATATCTTTGATTCTCCAAGTATTGCTATTTCTTCTTCTCTAAGTAAACCCTTGTTCTTTTCAGCTGCTCCAATCTGCAGTGAAGTCTTTGAGGTAGAGAACTCGTGAATTTTTCCTATCCTTGCACATAATTCCTTAATATCACTAGTGTTATATTCAATAGCTCCTACTATTGAGAGCTCCAATAGTATCCAAGTAAACATTGAAATAACATAAGTGATCATAGAATGGAACTTCTTTAGATACAAGACATGAAATAATCCAAGTGGATTCTCATGTAGGAATTGTAGATAATTGTCAAATAGTGACTATGTCTTCTTCTTGTCTAGAATCTTCTCCTTCTTATCAGATTGATAAGCATCATTGAGTCCCTTATTGGACACTCTCAATTCTGATAATTCTTTGATATAATTTATTTTGATAAAGAGATTCACTTGAGACATCTCCTTGTGATCTAGCCATTCTTTATCCTTATTTATCTTTCGGAGTAGACAAACCATTGGTTCAGCTTCTGTTGAGGTGAGGTCAGCTACATCACATTCCCTTTTCTCTTTCCAGATAAAAGAACCTTGTTTTCATTATTGTTAATTACAACACAAGATTATTTATCAAAAATGACTTTGGAGTCATTATCACATAGTTAGCTGACACTTAGCAAGTTGTGCTTGAATCCCTCAACTAGTGCTACATCATTTATGATGACATTTCCAAGTGAAATCAAGTCATATCCCGCAGTGTAACCTTTATTGGCATCTCCATAGGTAATACTTAGGTCATCTTTATCTTCAAACTTAGTGAGCAGTGATGATTTTCTAGTCATATGACATGAACAGCCATTGACTATGTAGCAGACATTTCTTCTTATCCCTGCAAACAACAAAACCATTTCAAACTGATTTGGGTACCCAGATTTTTTGGTACCAATTATGTTGACTTCCTTCTTTCTCGTGAACCTATCTGTTATCTCAGAACTAAAAGGGTTAAGGTCCATTTTTACTTTAGGTAAGGTCATTAAGCAAAAGTGATGGTGCTAAAGTTAGATAAGCAAGTTTGAGAATGCATTTTATTGAATGAAGATGCAGACATGCTATTATTACCATGAATACTCTGTGAGGAGTGATAAGAATTAAAGTTGGTTGGCATGTTACTATTGTCTTGACTTGACATCCTGGCCAAGTTTGGCATCGAATACATAGGCATAGAGAGAACAAACATTGGTAGGTATGGAATAAATTTTACACGTAGTAGATAGGTGATTGACACTACTATACTTGATACACACTTTTTTGGTGCAAATTTGTCAGGAGTGTAGTTGATGTGATTGTTAATCCCTACTTTTCCATTCATGTTGTTATTTCTCCTAAATCCAATTTTAAATTCAAGCCCATCTTTCAATTTCTTCTTGGATAAGCATCATATGTTGCTCTGTTCAACACTTCTGGTTTTGATGCCTTCTCTTTTCAAAGAGATCTTGCTCACTGGTTCATCTTCCTCAATTAACATGCCCAGTTTGCAAGTACTGATACTCTCTTTCAACAAGTAATTTTTATCCCTTTATTTCTCTTCCTTCAAGGGATAATTGTTATTTGCTGATGAGCAGTTATCAGTTGAAACATCTTGTTTAAATTTCTTCTTCGCCCTTTTCCAAGCATCTTCACAGAAAGACTCAACACTTTCAAGATCTGTGAATTTGTTTGCTACATCCCTAGATTCCTTCCATTTAGCAATTACCTCTTTTTGAATTTTTAACTACCTTGTTATAATTTCTTCTCTTTTTAATATCCTCGGTAATTCATCTTTAGTAGTTAGACAATTTTTTCTTGCCATTTTCATATTCAAGCCACTACATCTCTAATAAGTTGTTTCTCTCGAATAATAAGGAATTAGCATTTTATTCCTAGTATTTTCCTTTTTAAGAGATTTCGTAGTGACATGCAAGTTGTACAATTCAGAAGACATATCATTGATAGTTTCTTGACATTCTCCCTTACTCTAGAGAGATCAGTTGTAATTACCCGACTGTTGCTTGAGGATACCTCTGAATCACTATCTTTTGCCAAAAGAGATAGACCGAGAAATTATATACACAAATCTGGAATATGGGTTTCTTCCTCCTTCATCACCACGATTGATTGAATCAGCTTTAAGATCTTTAAACCTTTTGTTTGTTAAAGGCTTCCTCCGATACCAATTGTTATTAACTAACAAACAACTTAGGTTAATTTGTAGAAGGGGAGTTGAATACAAATTAGAATTTTCAATTTGATTCGGATTTGGGATATAAAACTTGAACACGAATGTTTTAAATTTTCAGATGGTTTATTCTTTTACTTTCCACCTGAGGTTTATTTGAAGAAATAATCTTTTATAATCATAAATGTAATCTCACATTTGGGGTTTACAGTGTTTTACTCAGAGGATGATATATCTCTCTAAAGCTCTCTAAGAATGTAAAACCTATTTCTTAAATGAAACATCCACTTCTACTTGATTTATATATCACCAAGTTATAATACTTGTTAGACAATATATAACACAGTATTCGAGGTCCAACAAGGTTACTTTCTCATTCTCTTTCTCGTGACGCTTGACAAATGAGGCTGGATTGTATCTTGATATATTGCTTTGAATATCCCTCAAATCTGTGTTGCATGAAAATGGAATGTTTCTTTTTCTTCAGCATCCAAGATCACATGCAAAATTTGTCTTGCCTTCTCATTTTCTTTTCTGAGATTTCTATCAACCCATGTGTTTTGACAGTCCTATATTTTGACCAATATCACGTCACTATCAATAGTTGTATATATTCTTAACCATTGATAGTCACTAGCTACAGAGTTCCTTAAATATTGGAAGTCTGTTGATGCATCTTTCCCTAACCATTTATAGTTACATGCTTAGAAGTGGATGGGAACATCTCGATAGCAGTTGATGTTATTTCCTCATTTAGCAGCCGAAGACTCACTTCACATAATTAGAATTACATGGCATCAAATATTTATACTTAGGCACCCTATTCTATATTATCCATTTAGTCAACATGACTTCTGAATGAATAATTACATTTCTATCTGTTTGTAGGAATCTTATAAAAAATGTTATAAAAATCCTAGCAATTGATGGGCTACTCCTCCATTGACTATCCCTTAGGATGGTTAGTCAATGAGGGTTATAAATTGTTACGATTGGTATGATCCATTTAATCTTTAATTGAGTATTTTATAACTGTAATGGATTCATTTATAAAATTATATGGATATGTGCTTGTGTGATTGTATTGGTGCATAATAATTGTATTAAATTATTTAAGAATTTATAAAAGCTAGAAATGTATTATTTTCTCTTTTATGTGATTTATAGAGTGTATTTCTTATTTTGAGAAAAATTGTTTTAAAAATATTTTTATCAATAAATTTCAAAAGTGATCTTCTAAAATTTCTAAAATTCTAAGCTATTTTATGATACCACTCTTGTAATTTGTGGATTTATATTTTCATTTATAAAATTAATTTTTGTAAATGATTTGAATATTAATTAGCAAATTACTCTATTACCAATGCATGCATTCAACTCCAAATACAAAGACAAGGGTACCATTGGAATTTTCAACCCCACTAACCACTCCTCCACTAGCCAAATTACTAAATTAACCTTGCATGCAAATCTTGACTTTAAGTGGGAGAGGGGTAAATTGGTACAAGCAAAGTCCACTCATTCTTGCATGTGTATAAAAGTAAAAAGTGATGATTATACTCACTCCAACACTCAAACACTCCACACCACTCCACTCTCTCCTCTTCTCTCCCTCACCCTCTCGGCTGAACACCCCCCACCCCCATTTCTTCCATTTGTCATCCAATTTTCTACCTTCTTTTAGTATAATCTCACTCCCTATGCTTAGTTTACTCACTTCCCAGAGATTTTATGTTGATAAGTTGATGTTAAATGGTTGCATGTTTGTGTTTTTGCTTGAACTCAAGAGAACACCTTTGATTCTTGTGAATCCAAGGGTTTCTCCATGAGATACATTACTTATGTGCTAGTAACATGTATTTTTATAAAGGAAACTTGATAAAACTCTTTGCATGTTAGTGATAATTCTTGATATAGCTATTTCTAGTCTTGCATGCTAGCTTTATAATGAGATTTTGATGAAAAATTATGATATTTTACTAGTTCATTCAATAGCATGCATGTATGGTTTAAATCCTTGAATTTTGAATTTGTTTTATGCATATTAGGAGTTGTTACCATGTTATTTTGCTAACATTAGCTAATGCAAGTTAATGTGCATGACCATGATTGTTGGGTAAGTGTTAAAAGTCTAATTTATAAGGAGTTATCTCCCTTGTTTAGTTGAAATATTGATGATTGATAACTTGTATTATTTTTGGTAATTTATTTTCATGAAGGTGCACTAGGGTATGAATGATCTTTACACTTGTTGAGTCATTATTTGAGGGTATTAGTTCAGTAGGGTTGCTTGGTTAAAGGTTGAGTGCTTGGTTTTGAAGGTGGAGTTAAGGTGGAAGGGTTTAGAGTAGGGCACTTTGATTTTCAAGATTTGCACACTAGTTGTAGGTGAATTTTGAATGGGCATTTCTTAAGCCTTGGTAGGCCCACGCTACAGAGAGTTGGGAATTGATCTATATTTGACTCCAGGGGCAATAGATTTAAGAAAACCTACCGTTTAGTGAGGTGCACAAGTGTTTCCGCTAATTCTGCCAAAATAGGGGACAATTTAGGCTTGGTATAGTTTGGAGGTCATAAAGTGATGTTCTGTGTAGGATCTCATTATGCCTTGATTAGTACTGATACTAGGAAGTCTAGGGAAGGTTTTCAAGTCAAATATGTTGGTTTAGAGTTAGAATCAATGGTTAAAAGTAAGTCAAAAACAGGGCAGTTTTTAAGGCACCAAGCAGACTTATGTCAACTTTGAGGGTAGGCCTAGGGAGGCCTAGGTTAGACCTTGGTGTCATTCCAAGTGAATTTAGGTCTTAAGAATCCAGTGGGTTAGTTTTGCGAGGAATAACTAGAGTAGAAGGGTGTCAAAGACCCTAAGTCGCATAAGGTGTCACCATGGGAATGCAAATGAAAATGCTATGACTTAGCGTTTAGTTTTGTGAACCCTATGAGAGAGGCCTAGGTAGGCCTTAGTGTTTATAAGTATATAGAGGTTAGTAGAAAGTAAGGCCATAGGTATGGTCAAGATATATGATATTACCAAGTTTAGGCACCTCGGGTTTTGAGACTAGTAAAGTTGCATTATGCTAGTCAATTGGTGGAGATTAGATGAGTGAGATCATTCAAATGCTCAATGATGCACCAAGTCTAGTTAATAAATTGCATATACTTAACTGTTATTATGTGCTCCTAGGTGTAAAAATGATAATATATGGTAATGCATGTTGATTTGAGGTCTTATACGAAATAGGACACTAAATGCTACTTGGAGTCGAATTGTGCATTAGCATTAGGGTCGATTGTTCTTATAAGAGTCTTTTATAATGAGAGTTATTATTATTGTGTAGGATCAAGTAAAGATAGGAAGCTTGCCGTCAAGGTCGAGTAGTGCTCCCGGTTGCTCCTAAGCCAAGTCGAGTTCTAGATAAAGCCTTCTTTAAGGCAAGTGTCCTTAAACCTTCTAGTGATATTGTAATATCCCATATTTTCAAATACTATTATTATTATTATTTGGAATTGTTTATGTGATTTTATATGAATTTTAGGGAATTATCTGGTAATTAGAGTTGATGTTTTGGATGTTTATATATGATATTCTTTGAATATTATAATTTTTCTATGTTCATATTAAAATATAGATAATTGTGATAATTTTCTGTTAATTTTTGGACTGTTATATGATTTTAAAATGATTTATGGATTTAATAATTATTTTCTAAGTAATTATAAAACTATTTTTATAAAGCCGGGAATCGTCCAACTTCATCCGTTTTTATGTTTTTATAACCCGAAACTCTTTCGAAAACTCCTTCCTAACCTAATCTGGTAATTCCGGACATTTTCCGTGTTTTAACTTTTCCAATCCGGATTACGGTTTGACCCGTAAGTATCCCGGCGCAAAATTTTCGATACGATAATAGTTTTGATAAAACAACAAAACCCGTATTATCGAAAGACGGGATATTATTACATTATTTTCATATAAAGTGTTTTATAGGAAGCCCGGTTTTGATAATTATCCAAATCTGATATTAAATTGTATCATTTTTATAGTTACTTAGCGGCTAAGTAATGTATTTTCATATCCAATATGATCCAATGGGATACTCGTTACTTGTTTAAATTGCATCTATATGAATCGATCCGTAATTTGGACGCGTGTTTATTCGAGTTACTCGTTTCATCTCATTTTATGTGTGTTACATGTATTTTATGTGTCTTCGGGGTTTTTGTTAATTTAGGTATTATTTCTGCTTTTCAAAAATAATCAGACCGGGACCCCACCAGGACATCAAACCCCACAAAACCTGTGTTTTTATTTTTATAAAATTATTCGTATTTCAAATACCTCGTATTTTTGAATTATTCGCAATTGTTGGGGAATTTTGATACGAATTTTACTTTTACTGTTTTTAAAATTATTCCCCGTAATTATAATCTTGGGGCTTAATTATTTTAATTATGGGAATAAAAACACCCTTAATTTATTTTGGGGATATGATTTCTGTAAATATAAATAGCTGTACAATTTTTATTTTGTTCATTAAAATTCATAAAAATTCATAAATTAAAAAGAAAATAAGAAATTCAAGAACAAGAGTTTGGGGGTGTTCTTGAACCTCTAAAGATCAATCCATTGATTTCATATGATCCTGACTTCCGTTTTTGAAGCTCGAATATCGGAATCGAAGCTCTCAAACCCTTCTATCATGTACTGTTCTCAGTTTTCATCGAGGTCATACGAATCAAAATTTTCGATTTTAATTATAATCAATTGAAATTGGGTGTTTAATTTCGGGGTGGTTTTGATTGTTTTTTTATGATAGTAAGAGATTTATCTTCGTGTTTATAGTCGATTTATATATATATATATATATATTTGGATTGATTATGTTCGGTTTTGTGCTAGTCGAACTCAGGTTGATGTTCTTCATTTTAACTTGATTTTACGGACTGTTGGCTGATTGTTTGATGTTAAGGACAATTGTGTTAGATTGTATATCGCATAAGCTTTATTTTCGTATATATATGGTTGAGTTTGGTATAGAAATGAAGTGAATCGTTAATTCGCCGGAAAGGACGAGCGTGTGTTCGTCGTCCTGATCGGAATCGATGATTCAGTCATCGTTTGCCATTGTTGTTGCGATTTTTGGAATCCTGGAGATGTGTTGAATTGGTTGGGCGTGAGAAACGCTAAAAACCAAGCCTAATTAGACAAGGTCTGGGCAGCCGGAGTATGGCCGGAGGCTTGAACGCCGACCGGAACTCGGCCGGATTCTGGAGTTTCCAGAAAACGGCGAGATTCCGGCGACATTCAAACAAAAATCCGGCCATGTTCTTGGGGGCTGGCTCTGTTTGATCTTCAAACTCCAAAACTCATTTACCAAAAGTTGTTTCTATTTTTATATTTTTTTTATTTAATCAAAAATCTTTTTCAATTTCCTAAAAATCATTTATTCTAATTTCAAAAATCATTTAGTTGATATTTTAAATTCTGAAATTTATTTACTTAATTATTTTAAATTCCAAAAATTATTTCTCTTATTATTCTCAAAAATCTATATTTGTTTCTAATTATTTATAATTTATTTTAATTGATTATTTATAGATTTAGTTAATTGGTTAATTCATTTAATCAATTAATTTTATTTATAAATAGTTAAATAAAATACAATTATTTATAATTAATTCAAATAAATCCTAAAAAAAATTAAGCTTTTGAAAATTTTATTTTGGTATTTAAACATCAATTAATATTATTATTAATTGATTTACTTTCAATTAATTCTTATTTAATTCATAATAAATCAACCGTTCGTCCGTTTAATACGAAACGAACGCCTCTAGACTCAGAAAAATATTCCGTTTTCATTAAAAATACTTTAGAGACTCAAATCCTTTTGTTTTGAAAGGTCACTTGTTTTACAAGTCATTTTGAGTCGATTATTGATCGATAAATCATATTTTTGACTCGATTCCAGTTTTAAACGTACCTAGCCGGACCTTTTGGCGAACCGAGTCATATGTGATATGAATTATGTGATACGTGAGTTATGTGTTTACGTGCTATGTGAATTATGTGCATACGTGGGTCAATGGTCTTGTGTTTGAATGTTATAATTATGTGCGGGCTATCGTATGGGTAAATGATAGGATTTTGACGCGCAGCTCGTCGAGTAATTTTTGTTTAGACGATTAAAGTTGTATCTTTTAATTATAGATGCGAGTCTTTCAAGACGATCAGGACCAGATGGAAGGGATGAAGACTAGAGTTGAATAGTATGGAATATTGGGTTGTTGCACTGCATGAGCAGCAGACCAAAGGATTAGTAGAATAAAGACGGTAATGCTTTGAGACGGAATGTCAGAATAAATACATCTTCGCGAGTGTGACTAACTGCTAAATCTCAAAGGCAAGTATTCCTATCATCACTTATTTTTCAAGTGATATATATTTTGAATCTTGTCATGCAAGTATTGTTTTCCCTATTCTCAGTTCAGAATAGATAAATGTTTTACATATCGCTGAATTAAATGATTCTGTTTATGCAAGTACTCTCCTGCTATTCTATGTTCAGAATAGCTAAGTAATTTAACTTATCAAATTACTGGATTTATAAATATTTTGGATTTTGAGAAAGATGATTTGGTTGCGAGTATTCATACCCAAGTAAATGGGGAAATAAAATTATTTATAAGGGTGTCGAGTATTATGACACCTCTCAATAAAACGTTTTAAGATTGGATCATAATTGCGTAAGTTGTTGGGTTCCGAAGGCATAAAACGCAGCGGATAAACGTTAATAAAACAAAAATTTCGAAACCCAAAAACAGGATCCATGTATAATTATGGACAGATTATGGAGATAACGAATCATACCTTTCAAGAGATTAACTTTCACGAACTCAACGGAGATCCTAGCTATCACGCTTTGTGTCTACCTCTCGGAGAAACACCTCTATGGTATCCACACGAGCACCTTCAAAAACGTCTCACGAACTTGACTACAGAATGGATGTACTAGCCTCCTTCTTGACGATCTGAATTGCCTCTACCTCTCTTTGTTGCTAGGGTTTTCTTAAAAAACGTACAAGCCTCTTTAACCTCTCATTATCTATTTATAATGACTGATTAAAAAGGCCCATAATAGCAAAGCCCAATCCTAGTAGGTATTGGATTAAATAATAAAAACGAATTTCTATTATTTAATTAATAACTAAGTCATACTTAATTATTATGGGCAAAAACATTCCTTTTAATTCGAATTTATATTATCTCAATTAAGTCTTACTTAATTATAATAAAATTCAAATAATCATCAATTAATTTAAATCCATAATTTAAATTAACTATTCCATTAAGTGCTCTATTTTTGCGACCCTATAGGCTATTATTTAATTGGTAATAATTTTATTCTCTAATAAAATTATAAACAATGAGCGGTATCTAGTAATACATCATTGTTATCCAATTAAACAATAATTAAATCGTGATTAGATAAAACCTTTCGTGATTAATGTTTTTCGTGTAATATAATCCCTTTAACCATACATATTATAGATTAAACTCGAGGCATGTATTTAGTCATCCTCTTCAACATTTAATCCGGGTTTACTTGATCCATGAGTAGATTATCGAGACAAATCATTATTTGAGCATAGCCATGCTTTTATAATCTCACTCAATCAAGAGGCCAATAATATCTCTCCTAATTATAGGAGGGTTAAATCCTTTATCTATCATTCATATTTCTCATACGACTCATGATATACCCGATGTCCACTTTTATCATCACCCGATCAAAATTAACTTTTAATGTAGTCAAAGTATATTAATCCTCGTATAGAAATATAATGATTTCAAGTCAAAGGATCGTTACACCATTATCACTGTGAGTCTTTCTTATGACTTTATTAAACATGAAGAATGTCACTGTGGGTCTGTCCAGTACCATGTACTCTCACATGTACCTATGTATTGACTTTAGTATCCCCATACTTATAACCAATGAGATGTGGTTATCTTGTCAAACAACATACTAGTCTATCTATGTATTATTATTGTCCTATATAATAATACTCGACTAGGGACCTTTAAGAATATGATATATTATATAATCTCAAGTTCAAGTCAGGTACTTAAACTATACAATTTGTATCATGATTCTAAGGACATTTATTATGCTAACAAAATATCGCAGTAATTAAGGTCATAATAAATACATTTATTGAATGATCAATTGACATAAAGATAAAAGAATAATGTATTGCCTCTAGGGCACCTACACTAACAATCTCCCACTTGCACTAGAGCCAATCACCCATATATCTAATACCCATGGAACTAGTGTGACCATCGTGCTTCTGCTGCGACAAGCCTTTGGTCAGTGGGTCTGTAATGTTATCATTTGTGTGCACTTTACATATGTGTATATCACCCCTTTCATTAATATCTCGAATAAGGTGAAATCTCATGAGTATATGTTTAGCCCGGGAGTGTGATCTAGGTTCTTTAGCCTGTACAATGGCTCCATTATTATCGCAGTATAGATCAATGGGATCTGCGATCGATGGAACCACTCCCAAATCAGAAATGAACTTTTGAATCCAAACGGCCTCCTTAGCTGCTTCACAAGCTGCAATGTACTCAGCCTCCATTGTAGAATCAGCTACTATTTCTTGCTTTGAACTCTTCCAGCTTACAGCACCTCCGTTTAGACAAAACACAAAACCAGACTGTGATACAGTATCATCTCTGTCTGTTTGGAAACTTGCATCGGTGTAACCTTTTACAACGAGTTTCTCTTCTCCTCCATACACCAAGAATGAATCTTTAGTTCTTTTCAGGTACTTAAGAATATTCTTAACTGCCGTCCAGTGACCTTCACCCGGATTAGACTGGTATCTGCTCGTCATGCTCAAAGCATACGAGACATCTGGGCGAGTACATACCATTGTTTACATGATAGATCCAATTGCTGAAGCATATGGAACTTTATTCATGTGGTCCTTCTCATCCAATGATTTCGGACACTGGTCCTTAGAGATCGTTATCCCTTGAGACACGGGGACATATCCCCTTTTTGCATTTTGCATTCCAAAACGATGCAAAACCTTATCAATGTATGTGCTCTGACTTAGACCGATCATCCTTCTAGATCTTTCTCTATAGATCCTCATTCCTAGAATGTAGGATGCCTCTCCTAAGTCTTTAATGGAGAAATTGCTCCCTAACCAAGTCTTAACAGCCTTTAGAGAAGGTATGTCATTCCCCATTAGTAGTATATCATCAACATATAGTACTATGAATGCCACATAGCTCCCACTAACCTTCTTGTAAACACACGGTTCATCTTCATTTTGAACAAAGCCATACTCTGTGACTATTTCATCAAAAAGGATATTCCATCTCCTAGAGGATTGCTTCAATCCATAAATGGATCGACGCAATTTACATACCTTGCCAGCATTCCTTGGATCGACAAAACCCTCAGGTTGTGTCATGTACACATCCTCTTCAAGGCTTCCATTAAGGAAGGCTGTTTTGACATCCATTTGCCAGATTTCATAATCATGGAATGCTGCAATGGCAAGTAAAATCCTTATAGACTTGACCATAGCCACTGGTGAGAAAGTTTCATCATAGTCAATACCATGAATTTGTTTGAAACCTTTTGCAACCAGCCTAGCTTTATAGGTCTGAACATTTCCATCCATGCCCTTTTTCTTCTTAAAAACCCATTTGCACCCTATGGGTTTTACCCCTTCAGGTGGATCAACCAAAGTCCATACTTGGTTTTCGTACATGGAATCTATCTCGGATTTCATGGCTTTAAGCCATCTCTTAGAGTCTGGACTGTTCATAGCATATTGGTATGTGAGAGGCTCATCTTCATCTATGAGCATCAAATCACCACACTGAGTCATGAGAAATCCATATCTCTCTGGCTCATGGCGAAATCTACCAGATCTACGAACAACCTGTGTTTGTTGAGCATTATCATTATTCTGCTCTTGTTCCACTTCAGGTTCAATGCTATTTTGCGGTTCTCGATCTTCATCGAGATCTATAGTTCTCCCACTGTTTCTTTTGGAAACAAAATCTCTTTCCATGAAGACAGCATCTCGAGCAATAAACACTTTCTGCTCAGAAGGACTATAAAAATAATACGCCTTTGTTTCATTAGGGTATCCTACAAAAATGCACTCTTCGGATTTAGGTCCAAGCTTGTCAGATTCTTGACGTTTCACAAACGCCATACATCCCCAAACTTTCATAAAGTTCATGCCTGACCGTTTCTCTTTCCATATCTCATATGGAGTCTTTTGAACCTTCTTAGTAGGAACACGGTTAAGTGTGAAAGCCGCTGTTTCTAGAGCGTAACCCCAGAAACTAATTGGAAGATCTGCATGACTCATCATCGATCGCACCATGTCCAACAAGGTGCGATTTCTCCTCTCTGAAACTCCATTCCATTGAGGTGTTCCTGGCGGAGTGAGTTCTGATACAATACCACACTCTTTCAAATACTCTCTAAATTCGGTGCTTAAGTATTCACCCCCACGATCGGATCGTAAGATCTTAATACTTGCATCTCCGCCAATTTGCTTCTCTACTTCAACCTTGTATTCTTTAAATTTTTCAAAAGAATCGGATTTGTTCTTCATAAGATATACATATCCATATCTACTGAAATCATCAGTAAATGTTATGAAGTAGTAGTAGCCTCCTCTAGCCATTACACGCATTGGGCCACATACATCACTATGTATTAGCTCTAGACGTTTAGTGGCCCTTTGACCCTTACCAGTGAAAGGGGCTTTAGTCATCTTACCAAGCAAACAAGATTCGCATTCTTGGTATGATTCAAAATCAAACTTATCCAAGTATCCATCCTTATGTAATTTGGATATGCGTTTCTCATTTATGTGGCCTAGACGACAATGCCAGAGGTATGTTTGATTTGAGTCATTCATTTTAAGTCGTTTATTTTCTATATTACGGACAGGGTTATCTAAATCAAGAACATATAAACCATTAAATAAACGCGCAACACCATAGGTTAAATCATTCAAAGCAAAAGAGCAACTGTTGTTCTTTATTGTAAACAAAAAACCTTTCTTGTCCAAACAAGAAACAGAAATAATGTTTCTGCGAATCGCAGGCACGTAAAAACAGTCTTCTAGTTCTAAAACAAGCCCAGAGGGCATAGATAAATAATAAGTCCCTACAGCTAAAGCAGCAACTTTTGCTCCATTGCCTACTCTTAGGTCCACTTCTCCCTTAGCCAAAGTTCTACTTCTCTGCAGGCCCTGCACATTTATACAAATGTGAGAAGCACATCCAGTATCAAATACCCAAGATGTAGAAATAGACAAATTGACTTTTATAACATAAATACCTGATCCAGAAATCTGAACTGCTTTCTTTTTCTTCAGATCCTCCAAGTAAATTGGACAGTTTCTCTTCCAGTGACCATCTTTCTTACAGTAGTGACATTCACCCTTGGCCACACCACCTTTAGGCTTTAAAGCCTGTTTGGGACCTGACTTTGGCTTGGGTGTGGAATCAGATCCAATCTTCTTCTTATCCTTCCATTTGCCCTTCTCTTTGGCCTTACCTTTATTTCCCACCATCAGTATGGGAGCAGGTTCAGCTGTCTTCATGTTGGTCTCATATGTTCTCAACATATGCAACAATTCAGTAGGTGTTTTGTCAAATTCATTCATATTGTAGTTCACAACAAACTGAGTGAATTTGTTGTTCAAAGAATTCATGATTAGGTCAATACCAGTTTCCGGACCAATCGGGAAACCCAAAGTTTCAAGGTACTCAATGTAACCAATCATCTTCAGAACATGTGGGCCAACTGGTTCACTCGCCCCTTGTTTGCAATTAAAAAGTGACTTACTCGTGTTGAACCTTTCTTGACGAGTTTGGCTTGCAAACATGCTTTGCAAGTGCTCATTGATAGTATATGCATCCATATGCACATGCTGTCTTTGAAGCTCAGCACTCATAGTTGCCAACATAAGACATGCAACATCATTTGCATCATTCTCATCCCTTGTGCGTGCTGCTCGTTCATCAGCAGTAGCACCCTCAGGAAGTGGGCCTGGAGAAGGAATATCAATGACATGAAGCTTGCGCTCCTGCCTGAGGACAATCCTCAAATTCCTCTGCCATTCTAGGAAGTTGTTTCCTCCTGTCAGCTTGTCCTTCTCAAGGACTGAACGTACGGATAGTGTGTTTGTGTTGTTTGCCATTACTCAGTATCTACAATAATAAAAGCGCAAAATAAACATTAGATTGTCTGAGTTAAAATTTTATGTTCATATGATTATGATATATTCGTAATATATCTCCCACTATTTTTTTTATCAAATTAATAGCCCTAACTATTAATTCGGAAAGTATATCCCATAAATCTTTCTAGTGAGCCAAGATCCATATTTCGTCATGTTCTAAGTCAACCACTGGTATCCTTAAAACATGATTATTTAGGTGGACAACAGTTGTCAATTATATCATATATAATTCTTGGATAATTTGGTGAACAACAATTGATCTTATCTATCTAATAGATTTTTAACCAAACTCTATGCTTCTATGTTCATAATAGTTGAATATAACCGTTTATATTCACCTTATTATGATGACTCACTCAAGTTAGACCCAATGATACAACGTCCGAATATAACCGTTTATATTCGTCGCATTTCACCATGATAGATAGGAGTCCCCTGCCACTGACAGCCCTTCCCCTTATCGATCTAGGATTTAATGAGTGTTTATTCATTGGAAAGCATCTGATTAAAACTTAATATTTTTACTTAGGGATTTTTAATTTAGAACGATCATGATCCCATCATAAAGAGATTCCCAATTTTTCCTTGAATAAAATACTTCAAATCAATACTCGTCAATGGTTTGATTTCCAGGTAGTGGAGGAGTCACATCGGTCTCGCTTAAAACCCACAGCCTTACAAGTTCTATGAACCCGTTGTTGACAAAATCGCCCCATGTCAGAAATAAAGAAAATTCGTATTTTATTCCGTGTTTCATAAACACGAGAATCTCATGATCGTTTGTTAATTTTAAATCTTGAGTCGTTACAGATTTTATCTTGTTTAAAGGCATGGCATGGGTGATGTATCTAATACATACATGCATCATTAATCTAATTAAAACATGCATTTTCTACTCTACACATACTATTTATACATCATATAAAAAGTACATAAAGTAAACGTGCAATAGTTATGGCCCAATCCTATGTGATCTTTTCAAGGTCAATCTATGGTGTAAAAATAACTATTACATATGTCTTCTCTATTGCTTCCATTATCTCCTTGGCCTCCATAGGATGCCTCATCTTTCCCTTGTCCTTCTTGGATGTTACATTAAGAATTATACTAATGAACATACAAAAGAACTCGAGTTACATTCGAGATAAAACAACTACAAATAGAAAATGACATGCAAGTCGTATTTATTACAAACCAAAAGAATAAACCATTACAACTAAGGTCTTAAGGCCATAACTATGCACCATGCTCAAGTAACCATTAAAGAACATGATAAATCATATAAAGATGACATACTACTTATCACTTATCATGATCCAATCAAGAATAATAAATAAGTAAAGCATATGTCATAAGCACAAATTAAAAACGAAACCCTAAGCACGCGGATCGACCTCCGCGGTGTCATAACTGTTATCATGGCAGACTCATCACACATGCATACTTGTAAAAATACAGTAAACACGTAACCAAATCAGCCCCTTATACACGTAGCTCTGATGCCATTGTTGGGTTTCGAAGGCATAAAACGCAGCGGATAAACGTAAATAAAACAAAAATTTCGAAACCCAAAAACAGGATCCATGTATAATTATGGGCAGATTATGGAGATAACGAATCATACCTTTCAAGAGATTAACTTTCACGAACTCAACGGAGATCCTAGCTATCACGCTTTGTGTCTACCTCTCGGAGAAACACCTCTATGGTATCCACACGAGCACCTTCAAAAACGTCTCACGAACTTGACTGCGGAATGGATGTATTAGCCTCCTTCTTGACGATCTGAATTGCCTCTGCCTCTCTTTGCTGCTAGGGTTTTCTTAAAAAACGTACAAGCCTCTTTAACCTCTCATTATCTATTTATAATGACTGATTAAAAAGGCCCATAATAGCAAAGCCCAATCCTAGTAGATATTGGATTAAATAATAAAAATGAATTTCTATTATTTAATTAATAACTAAGTCATACTTAATTATTATGGGCAAAAACATTCCTTTTAATTCGAATTTATATTATCTCAATTAAGTCTTACTTAATTATAATAAAATTCAAATAATCATCAATTAATTTAAATTAACTATTCCATTAAGTGCTCTATTTGTGCGACCCTATAGGCTATTATTTAATTGGCAATAATTTTATTCTCTAATAAAATTATAAACAATGAGCGGTATCTAGTAATACATCATTGTTACCCAATTAAACAATAATTAAATCGTGATTAGATAAAACCTTTCGTGATTAATGTTTTTTGTGTAATATAATCCCTTTAACCATACATATTATAGATTAAACTCGAGGCATGTATTTAGTCATCCTCTTCAACATTTAATCCGGGTTTACTTGATCCATGAGTAGATTATCAAGACAAATCATTATTTGAGCATGGCCATGCTTTTATAATCTCATTCAATCAAGAGGCCAATAATATCTCTCCTAATTATAGGAGGGTTAAATCCTTTATCTATCATTCATATTTCTCATACGACTCATGATATACCCGATGTCCACTTTTATCATCACCCGATCAAAAGTAACTTTTAATGTAGTCAAAGTATATTAATCCTCGTATAGAAATATAATGATTTCAAGTCAAAGGATCGTTACACCATTATCACTGTGAGTCTTTCTTATGACTTTATTAAACATGAAGAATCTCACTGTGGGTCTGTCCAGTACCATGTACTCTCACATGTACCTATGTATTGACTTTAGTATCCCCATACTTATAACCAATGAGATGTGGTTATCTTGTCAAACAACATACTAGTCTATCTATGTATTATTATTGTCCTATATAATAATACTCGACTAGGGACCTTTAAGAATATGATATATTATATAATCTCAAGTTCAAGTCAGGTACTTAAACTATACAATTTGTATCATGATTCTAAGGACATTTATTATGCTAACAAAATATCGCAGTAACTAAGGTCATAATAAATACATTTATTGAATGATCAACTGACATAAAGATAAAAGAATAATGTATTGCCTCTAGGGCACCTACACTAACATAAGTGACCGGGACGGACGGTCTAGTGGAGGGCTATTTCTAAGTGTCACATGGAATATTATGACACAATTTTTGCCACACGCAGGTATATTGTCTTTTATTTGAGTACTCGTGTTTTTGGGGTCATGTTCTACGAATCATGACTCAGTGCTATCACACGGGCTGATCAGCATGTGATAGTACGTCCGTCGGAGAATGATCCCAATCTGAATTATCATATTGTTTTTGATATTCATAGAATAAATGATTTATCAACTGTTTCTATTTTGGAATAATGGTAAAATGCAGTTTTGATTCAGATTCTGATTTATGCTGATACTTATGTTATTGTTAAATATCAAAGGTGGTATTAGTATAGATGATTGATGTTGACTTCAGTATGGGATGTTGTGAGCATCAAAGTTCATATTGATATCTAATTTGATATGACAGCAAAATAAGTATTAAATTCAAGAGTTCGGTTTTGAGTAAAGTTTATGATTCAATCCATAACCATTATTTCGTGTTATTGTGGTTTACGATATTTCTGTAAACACTGTTTTACGAGTTTTATTCTCGTCAAGATTCAAAGTATTGCTGAAGCATTTTGCTCAAAAATATCAAAATGGTTTTGAATACAATTAAGGAATCAATTATGGGGTTCCTTAACTAAAATTTTATGATTCGCCAATTATAATTTTAAATGTTCTGCTCTAATGCAGATGTCGGTTTTATATCAAAATGACCCTATATTCGCTATAACGATCTTGCTGAGCATTTCTTCCGCTCATACTTGCCTGTTTTCAAATTTAACCTCCAGTGAGGATTAGCTTGCACTGTTTAACTACGTAATTTAAGGAAGCAAAGAAGAAGCTTTTGGAAGGTGGTTGGTCCAGGGTTTGCGAACTAGTGTAAGTTCTTTTGTGTAAAGTTGTTTATATTATATTATATTATAATTGTGTTATTTTATAGTTGGGCCTAGTATACTTCATTTCAAAGTTATACTAGTGGATTTAGTTTTGAGTTGGAATTTATTGAAAAGAGTTTTAAAAGAAAGTGAAAATTTATTTGTGGAATTTGGATATCTTGTTTCTAGAACTGTAACCTGAAAAGATCTTGGATTAGTTGTTATCATTTATGCTAAATATCTTCTGCTGGCATTTATTTATTGATTAAACAGGTTAATTTGGATTGAGGTTTCATAGTGACGACCAAATCCCTTGACCCCGGATTTGGGGGCGTTACAGGTTGGTATCAGAGCTGAGGTTATAGTAAACTAGAAACGAGAGTGTGTAGGAGTGTGTATAGCTATGTGAGGACGGTTGAGCTCATGTCGAGTTCCTATTGGACTATTGGATATAGTACCAACAAGTAAGCTAAGATTGGCGTATTCGTTTGAGATGGTTGTGTTGAGCTGGATAGAACTCCTATCAGCTGTGAACATCTATTGTGGAATCTTCTGAGGCTACTACGGTTCGACGACAATGAAGATTATCGATATCCTTGGAACATGAACAAGTGTCTAGAATCGGATAGCGAGGCAACAGAAGAGTTCAAATTGAAGATAAGTATTAAGACCTTGGCAATACCTTCTCTTTTTATAATTTTTTTTGTCATCTCTCAAAAAGAGGTATCTGTTAGAGGATATATTCGCTAACACTCGTTTAGTCATTTTATGCCAGAATTTTGTTTTCTGGATTTCATTTCCTTCAGAAATACCAGCTTTGAAATATTTTCAGTTTTATTCATTTAATTTTGAATTCCTTTTATATTCTTTTATTCTGACTGAGATGAACAACCCTAACTATAGGGGACACAAGGTATACTTGTCTGTGTGATAGGAGTTGGATGGGACGCCATCACTTATGTGTGTGGTGACTACAAGAAGGTTAACAACCTTTAGTAGTGTCTTAATTTGGACACGCAATACCAAGTTCATTTGATCATATTGATCTCTCAGTTATTCTTTTATTTCAACAATACTTTTTCTCAAATTCAGATTTTGTCCTGTTATGATATGAAATTCTTTTCTTTTTGTAAGTCCATGATTTTATCATCTCAAATATTTGAAGGTATGTCAATCAACTTAAGCTGAGTTATCCTGGTCAAGTTAAAGCAGGGTTATGTGATGGGATTACTAATAGCGATAGTGGACTGTAATGTGGTTAGAATATCAGTGGCGTATAACAAAGTCAATCTGTTTCTTTATTTATCTCTCTATTTATCTTTATCTCTCCTTCTTTTTCTTTCTCTCTATCTTCCTCTCTATTATTCTCTCTCGCAATCACTAAAAGTGATTTTATTGAAGAATTGGTCAAAGGATGTGGATGAAATAGTGGTGCAGAGTAAAGCGTCCGTGATCATTATGTTATACAAGGAATTCAAGTTCATCTGAAATTTTTGAGAAAGGTTACATATGCAAGGTTGGAAAGTTGGCCGGAAAACCCTTAGTGCGTTCTTCTGCTGATTCCGAGGATGGAATCCTTATAAGGGGGTAGATTGTAATATCCCATATTTTCAAATACTATTATTATTATTATTTGGAATTGTTTATGTGATTTTATGTGAATTTTAGGGAATTATCTGGTAATTGGAGTTGATGCTTTGGATGTTTATATATGATATCCTTTGAATATTATAATTTTTATATGTTCATATTAAAATATAGATAATTCTGATATTTTTCTGGTAATTTTTGGACTGTTATATGATTTTACAATGATTTATGGATTTAATAATTATTTTCTAAGTAATTATAAAACTATTTTTATAAGCCGGGAATCGTCCAACTTCATCCGTTTTTACGTTTTTACAACCCGAAACGCTTTCAAAAACTCTATCCTAACCTAATCTGGTAATTCCGGACATTTTTCGTGTTTTAACTTTTCCAATCCGGATTACGATTTGACCCGTACGTATCCCGGCGCAAAATTTTCGATACGATAATCGTTTTGATAATATAACAAAACTCGTATTATCGAAAGATGGGATATTATTACATTATTTTCATATAAAGTGTATTATAGGAAGCCCGGTTTTGATAATTATCCAAATCTGATATTAAATTGTATTATTTTTATAGTTACTTAGCGGCTAAGTAATGTATTTTCATATCCGATATGATCCAATGGGATACTCGTTACTTGTTTAAATTGCATCTATATGGATCGATCCGTAATTTGGACGCGTGTTTATTCGAGTTACTCGTTTCATCTCATTTTATGTATGTTACATGTATTTTATGTGTCTTCGGGATTTTTTGTTAATTTAGGTATTATTTCTGTTTTTCAAAAATAATCAGACCGGGACCCCACCAGGACATCAAACCCCACAAAACCTGTGTTTTTAGTTTTATAAAATTATTCGTATTTCAAATACCTCGTATTTTTGAATTATTCGCAATTGTTGGGGAATTTTGATATGAATTTTATTTTTACTGTTTTTAAAATTATTCCCCGTAACTATAATCTTGGGGCTTAATTATTTTAATTATGGGAATAAAAACACCCTTAATTTATTTTGTGGATATGATTTCTGTAAATATAAAAAGCTGTATAATTTTTATTTTGTTCATTAAAATTCATAAAAATTCAGAAATTAAAAAGAAAATAAGAAATTCAAGAACAAGAGTTTGGGGGTGTTCTTGAACCTCTAAAGATCAATCCATTGATTTCATATGATCCTGACTTCCGTTTTTGAAGCTCGAATATCGGAATCGAAGCTCTCAAACCCTTCTATGATGTACTGTTCTCAGTTTTCATCGAGGTTATACGAATCAAAATTTTCGATTTTAATTATAATCGATTGAAATTGGGTGTTTAATTTCGGGGTGGTTTTGATTGTTTTTTATGATAGTAATAGATTTATCTTCGTGTTTATAGTCGATTTATATATATATATTTGGATTGATTATGTTCAGTTTTGTGCTAGTCGAACTCGGGTTGATGTTCTTCATTTTAACTTGATTTTACGGACTGTTGGCTGATTGTTTGATGTTAAGGACAATTGTGTTAGATTGTATATCGCATAAGCTTTATTTTCGTACATATATGGTTGAGTTTGGTATAGAAATGAAGTGAATCATTAATTCGCCGGAAAGGACGAGCGTGTGTTCGTCGTCCTGATCGGAATCGATGATTCAGTCATCGTTTGCCATTGTTGTTGCGATTTTTGGAATCCTGGAGATGTGTTGAATTGGTTGGGGGTGAGAAACGCTAAAAACCAAGCCTAATTAGACAAGGTCTGGGCAGCCGGAGTATTGCCGGAGGCTTGAACGCCGACCGGAACTCGGCCGGATTCTGGAGTTTCCAGAAAACGGCGAGATTCCGGCGACATTCAAACAAAAATCCGGCCATGTTCTTGGGGGTTGGCTCTGTTTGATCTTCAAACTCCAAAACTCATTTACCAAAAGTTGTTCCTGTTTTTATATTTTTTTTATTTAATCAAAAATCATTTTCAATTTCCTAAAAATCATTTATTCTAATTTCAAAAATCATTTAGTTGATATTTTAAATTCTGAAAATTATTTACTTAATTATTTTAAATTCCAAAAATTATTTCTCTTATTATTCTTAAAAATCTATATTTGTTTCTAATTATTTATAATTTATTTTAATTGATTATTTATAGATTTAGTTAATCGGTTAATTCATTTAATCAATTAATTTTATTTATAAATAGTTAAATAAAATATAATTATTTATAATTAATTCAAATAAATCCTAAAAAAATATAAGCTTTTGAAAATTTTATTTTGGTATTTAAACATCAATTAATATTATTATTAATATATTTACTTTCAATTAATTCTTATTTAATTCATAATAAATCAACCGTTCGTCCGTTTAATACGAAACGAACGCCTCTAGACTCAGAAAAATATTCCGTTTTCATTAAAAATACTTTCGAGACTCAAATCCTCTTCTTTTGAAAGGTCGCTTATTTTACAAGTTATTTTGAGTCGATTATTGATCGATAAATCATATTTTTGACTCGATTCCAGTTTTAAACGTACCTAGCCGGACCTTTTGGCGAACCGAGTCATATGTGATATGAATTATGTGATACATGAGTTATGTGTTTACGTGCTATGTGAATTATGTGCATACGTGCGTCAATGGTCTTGTGTTTGAATGTTATAATTATGTGCGGGCTATCGTATGGGTAAATGATAGGATTTTGACGCGCAGCTCGTCGAGTAATTTTTGTTTAGACGATTAAAGTTGTATCTTTTAATTATAGATGCGAGTCTTTCAAGACGATCAGGACCAGATAGAAGGGATGAAGACTAGAGTTGAATAGTATGGAATATTGGGTTGTAGCACTGCATGAGCAGCAGACCAAAGGATTAGTAGAATAAAGACGGTAATGCTTTGAGACGAAATGTTAGAATAAATGCGTCTTCGCGAGTGTGACTAACTGCTAAATCTCAAAGGCAAGTATTCCTATCATCACTTATTCTTCAAGTGATATATATTTTGAATCCTATCATGCAAGTATTGCTTTCCCTATTCTCAGTTCAGAATAGATAAATGTTTTACAAATCGCTGAATTAAATGATTCTGTTTATGCAAGTACTCTTCTGCTATTCTATGTTCAGAATAGCTAAGTAATTTAACTTATCAAATTACTGGATTTATAAATATTTTGGATTTTGAGAAAGATGATTTGGTTGCGAGTATTCATACCCAAGTAAATGGGGAAATAAAATTATTTATAAGGGTGTCGAGTATTATGACACCTCTCAATAAAACGTTTTAAGATTGGATCATAATTGCGTACGTGACCGGGACGGACGGTCCAGTGGAGGACTATTTCTAAGTGTCACATGGAATATTATGACACAATTTTTGCCACAGGCAGGTATATTACCTTTTGTTTGAGTACTCATGTTTTTAGGGTCATGTTTCTACGAATCATGACTCGGTGCTATCACACGGGCTGATCAGCATGTGATAGTACGTCCGTTGGAGAATGATCCCAATCTGAATTATCATATTGTTTTTGATATTCATAGAATAAATGATTTATCAACTGTTTATGTTTTAGAATAATGGTAAAATGCAGTTTTGATTCAGATTCTGATTTATGCTGATACTTACGTTGTTGTTAAATATCAAAGGTGGTATTAGTATAGATGATTGATGTTGACTTCAATATGGGATGTTGTGAGCATCAAAGTTCATATTTATATCTAATTTGATATGACAGCAAAATAAGTATTAAATTTAAGAGTTCGGTTTTGAGTAAAGTTTATGATTCAATCCATAACCATTGTTTCGTGTTATTGTGGTTTACGATATTTCCGTAAACACTGTTTTACGAGTTTTATTCTCGTCAAGATTCAAAGTATTGCTGAAGCATTTTGCTCAAAAATATCAAAATGGTTTTGAATACAATTAAGGAATCAATTATGGGGTTCCTTAACTAAAATTTTATGATTCGGCAATTATGATTTTAAATGTTCTGCTCTAATGCAGATGTCGGTATTCTATCAAAATGACCCTATATTCGCTATAACGATCTTGCTGAGCATTTCTTCCGCTCATACTTGCCTGTTTTCAAATTTAACCTTCAGTGAGGATTAGCTTGCACTGTTTAACTGCGTAATTCAAGGAAGCAAAGAAGAAGCTTTTGGAAGGTGGTTGGTCCAGGGTTTGCGAACTAGTGTAAGTTCTTTTGTGTAAAGTTGTTTATATTATATTATATTATAATTGTGTTATTTTATAGTTGGGCCTAGTATACTTCATTTCAAAGTTATACTAGTGGATTTAGTTCTGAGTTGGAATTTATTGAAAAGAGTTTTAAAAGAAAGTGAAAATTTATTTGTGGAATTTGGATATCTTGTTTCTAGAACTGTAACCTGAAAAGATCTTGGATTAGTTGTTATCATTTATGCTAAATATCTTCCGCTGGCATTTATTTATTGATTAAACAGGTTAATTTGGATTGAGGTTTTATAGTGACGACCAAATCCCTTGACCCCAGATTTGGGGGCGTTACAAGTTGGTATCAGAGCTGAGGTTATAGTAAACTAGAAACGAGAGTGTGTAGGAGTGTATATAGCTATGTGAGGACGGTTGAGCTCATATCGAGTTCCTGTTGGACTATTGGATATGGTACCAACAAGTAAGCTAAGATTGGCGTATTCATTTGAGATGGATGTGTTGAGCTGGATAGAACTCCTATCAGCTGTGAACATCTATTGTGGAATCTTCTGAGGCTACTACGGTTCGACGACAATGAAGATTATCGATATCCTTGGAACATGAAGAACTGTCTAGAATCGGATAGCGAGGCCACAGAAGAGTTCAAATAGAAGATAAGTATTAAGACCTTGGCAATACCTTCTCTTTTTATAAATTTTTTTGTCATCTCTCAAAAAGAGGTATCTGTTAGAGGATATATTCCCTAACACTCGTTTAGTCATTTTATGCCAGAATTTTGTTTTCTGGATTTCATTTCCTTCAGAAATACCTGCTTTGAAATCTTTTTAGTTTTATTCATTTGATTTTGAATTCCTTTTATATTCTTTTATTCTGACTGAGATGAACAACCCTAACTACAGGGGACACAAGGTATACTTGTCTCTGTGATAGAAGTTGGATGGGACGCCATCACTTATGTGTGTTGTGACTACATGAAGGTTAACAACCTTTAGTAGTGTCTTAATTTGGACATGCAATACCAAGTTCATTTGATCATATTGATCTCTCAGTTATTCTTTTATTTCAACAATACTTTTTCTCAAATTCAGATTTTGTCCTGTTATGATATGAAATTCTTTTCTTTTTGTAAGTCCATGATTTTATCATCTCAAATATTTGAAGGTATGTCAATCAACTTAAGCTGAGTTATCCTGGTCAAGTCAAAGCAGGGTTATGTGATGGGATTACTAATAGCGATAGTGGACTGCAATGTGGTTAGAATATCAGTGGCGTATAACAAAGTCAATCTGTTTCTTTATTTATCTCTCTATTTATCTTTATCTCTCCTTCTTTTTCTTTCTCTCTATCTTCCTCTCTATTATTCTCTCTCGCAATCAGTAAAAGTGATTTTATTGAAGAATTGGTCAAAGGATGTGGATGAAACAGTGGTGCGGAGTAAAGTGTCCGTGATCATTATGTTATACAAGGAATTCAAGTTCATCTGAAATTTTTGAGAAAGGTTACATATGCAAGGTTGGAAAGTTGGCCGGAAAACCCTTAGTGCGTTCTTCTGATGATTCCGAGGACGGAATCCTTATAAGGGGTAGATTATAATATCCCATATTTTAAAATACTATTATTATTATTATTTGGAATTATTTATGTGATCTTATGTGAATTTTAGGGAATTATCTGGTAATTGGAGTTGATGCTTTGGATGTTTATATATGATATCCTTTGAATATTATAATTTTTATATGTTCATATTAAAATATAGATAATTGTGATATTTTTCTGGTAATTTTTGGACTGTTATATGATTTTACAATGATTTATGGATTTAATAATTATTTTCTAAGTTATTATAAAACTATTTTTATAAGCCGGGAAACGTCCAACTTCATCCGTTTTTACGTTTTTACAACCCGAAACTCTTTCGAAAACTCTATCCTAACCTAATATGGCAATTCCGGACATTTTTCATGTTTTAACTTTTCCAATCCGGATTACGGTTTGACCCATACGTATCCCGGCGCAAAATTTTCGATACGATAATTGCTTTGATAAAATAACAAAACCCGTATTATCGAAAGACGGGATATTATTACATTATTTTCATATAAAGTGTTTTATAGGAAGCCCGGTTTTGATAATTATCCAAATCTGATATTAAATTGTATCATTTTTATAGTTACTTAACGGCTAAGTAATGTATTTTCATATCCGATATGATTTAATGGAATCGATCCATAATTTGGACGCATGTTTATTCGAGTTACTCGTTTCATCTCATTTTATGTGTGTTGAATGTATTTTATGTGTCTTCAAGATTTTCTGTTAATTTAGGTATCGTTTCTGTTTTTCGAAAATAATCAGACTGGGACCCCACTGGGACATCAAAACCCACAAAACTGTGTTTTTATTTTTATAAAATTATTCGTATTTCAAATACCTCGTATTTTTGTATTTTTGAATTATTCGCAATTGTTGGGGAATTTTGATACGAATTTTATTTTTACTGTTTTTAAAATTATTCCCCGTAATTATAATCTTGGGGCTTAATTATTTTAATTATGGGAATAAAAAAACCCTTAATCTACAAGGGGTAAATGCTCGTCCCAACTTCCTTTGAAATCAATAGCACAAACACGTGACATGTCCTCGATTGTCTGGATCGTTCTTTCACTTTGGCCGTCAGTCTGCGGGTGATAGGTCGTACTCATATTCAATTTTGTTCCTAAACATTCTTGAAAACTCTTCCAAAATCTTGAATTAAATCTTGGATCTCGATCAGATATAATAGACACTGGAACTCCATGACGAACTACAATTTCCTTTAGGTACATATGGACTAACTTGTCGAGCGAAAATCTTTCATTTATAGGTAGAAAATGAGCTGACTTGGTAAGTCTATCCACTATAACCCAAATGGCATCATGATTAGCCCTTGTCCTTGGTAATACAACTATGAAATCCATAGCAATATGCTCCCACTTCCACTCCGGAATCTCCAATGGCTGTAACAATCCACTTGGTCTCTGATGCTCTGCTTTAACTCTCTGACAGGTATAACACTTGCTAATCCATTCCGCAATTTCCCTCTTTATGTCTGGCCACCAATAATTCTTCTTTAAATCTCTGTACATTTTGGTACTCCCTGGATGGATGGAATATCTTGAACTATGTGCTTCTTATAAAATTTCATTCCTTAACTCCGTCACCGGTGGAATCCAGATTCTAAATGAAAATCTAAAAATGCCTTGATTATCCTTCTGTGTGCATAATTCTTCACCTACCAAACGATTTATATCTTGATTCATTCCATCTTCTTGTCATTTCTTTATTTTCTCCAACAACTCCGGCTGGAAAGTCATACTGTACACTTTTGCTTCCTCAGGTTTGCAAACTCTAATTTCCAATTCCAATTTCTGAAATTCCTTATATATATCTTCAGGTACTGATAACTCATTTAACCTTTCCTTCCGACTTAACACGTCTGCCACCACGTTCGCCTTACCGGGATGATAATTAATTAAGCAATCATAGTCTTTGATCAACTCTAACCATCTCCTTCGCCTCATATTAAGTTCCTTCTGTGTGAATATGTACTTTAGGCTTTTGTGATCCGTGAAAATCTCGCACTTTTCTCCATACAAATAATGTCTCCAAATCTTCAAAGCGAAAACTATGGCTGCTAGCTCCAAATCATGAGTAGGATACTTCTGTTCGTGTGGTTTAAATTGCCTTGACGCATACGCAATCACCTTTTCGTGCTGCATTAAAACACATCCTAGTCCTTTGTGAGAAGCATCGCTATAAATTACGAAATTCCCTTAATCGTCTGGAAGTGACAAAACAAGTGTCGTGATTAATCTCCGCTTCAACTCCTGAAAACTTTCTTCGCACTTGTCATTCCATATAAACTTTTCATTCTTTCGTGTAAGCTTTGTTAATGGTGTTGCAATCCTTGAGAAATTCTGAACGAATCGTCGATAATATCCCGCCAATTCCAAGAAACTTCTTACCTCGGTGGGTGTTCTCGGTCTCTCCCAATTCGTAATTACCTCGATCTTTGCTGGGTCCACTTTGATCCCTTCGTTACTGACTATGTGTCCTAAGAATTGAACTTCATGTAGCCAAAACTCACACTTCAAGAACTTAGCATATAACTTCTTTTTCCTCAAAATCTCCAAAGTCGTTCTCACATGTTCCGCATGATCCTCTTCCGTCTTTGAATAGATTAAAATATCGTCTATAAACACAATAACAAACTTATCCAAATATTCCTTAAAAATTCTGTTCATCAGGTCCATAAACGCTGCCGGGGCATTGGTCAATCCAAAAGACATCACTAAAAACTCGTAATGTCCATACCTTGTTCTAAAAGCTGTCTTTGGTATATCTTCTGGCTTGATCTTCCGTTGATGATATCCCGATCTTAAATCAATCTTGGAGAAATACTTGGCTCTTTTCAATTAGTCAAACAAATCATCAATTCTAGGTAACGGATTCTTATTCTTGATTGTAAGCTTGTTGAGCTCCCTATAGTTGATACATAGTCTCATGCTTCTATCTTTCTTCTTGACAAATAATACCGGTGCACCCCACGGGGACACACTGGATATGATTACTCCTTTCTCTAATAGCTCTTGCAATTGCTTCGCTAGCTCTTTCATCTCAACAGGCGCCATTCTGTACGGGGCCTTGGATACTGGTTCTGTTCCAGGTGCTAAGTTGATCGTAAATTCAATTTCTCTATCTGGAGGAAGTCCTGGTAATTCATCGGGAAATACGTCTTGAAATTCATTTACAACTGGAATATCTTCAAGTTTTGCTGACTCCTGACTTCTGTCGATCACATATGCTACGAAATGCTCACATCCTTGTCGTAGTAACTTCTTGGCTTGAATCATCGTTAAGAACTTCTTTACTTATTTCTGACCTTTGAACGTTACTATTCTTTCGTCTGGCATTTTCACCATTACTTTCTTATTTCAACAATCTATCTGAGCATCATGCTTAGATAACCAATCCATCCCTAATATAACATCAAATTCTCCTAATTTAAATGGTATCAAATCTACACAAAATTTACTACCAGAGATCTCAATCTCACAATTCCCACAAACTTGGTTAACAGTTACACGTTCTTGATTTGCTAATTCCACAGTCATTATTTCATTTAAACATTCAACTGGACAATTTAACTTACTAACAAAATCTTGCGAAATAAACGATCGAGTTGCTCCTGAATCTATTAACACTTTGACATATAAAGAATTCACATTAAGCGTACCTTCCACGACATCCGTATCCTGAATAGCATCCTTCACAGACATATCAAAAACTCTAGCCCTTGGAGTCTCATTCATTGTTGGGGTAGATCCCATAATCCTCAATGCATTACTGGCTGGGGCTGGTGTCTTACAATCCCTGGCCATATGTCCTGGCTTCCCACATTTAAAGCATGTAAATCCAATGGCTGGAACCTTCACTGCTGGATTCCGGATAGGCTGATCCTTATTTACTGGCTCTCTTGCTGGCTGATTTCGGCACTCCCTCGAATAGTGTCCTTTCTGGTTGCATGTAAAACATACCACATTCAACTTGTTACAAACTCCTCCATGCTTCTTTCCACATACTTGACAATCTGGAAAAGTTAGTCTCAACTGATTTGGCTGATTTGTATTAATGAGACGGTTGCTCTGGCCTCCGTCTCCTGCATTCGGTCTCCTGAAATTAAAATTTCTCCCTGGCTGAAACTTACCCTTCTTAAAATTTGGAAACTTCCCTGTTTGTGACTGACCCTCACTTCCCTCAACTTTCCTCTTCTTGCTTTCCTTTTCCTTCTGGAACATCTCACTCTCTGTCTCTGCGATCATAGCCTTCTGCACTACTCCTGCATAGGTATCCAATTCAAAAATGGCTACCTTCCCTCTAATCCATGGTTTCAAACCTTGCTGAAATCTTTTAGCTTTCTTCCTGTCAGTATCCACATACGACGGTACGTACCTTGACAATTCCTCAAACTTACCCTCATAATCTGTTACCGACATGTTCCCTTGCTTTAATTCTAAAAACTTCAGCTCCATTTGATCCTGAACAAATTGAGGAAAATATTTTTCTAAAAACAATTCCTTAAACCTTTCCCAAGTAATAACATCTGTGCCTTCCAATATCTTCACCATTTCCCACCAATAGGTGGCCTCATTCTTCAGATAGTAACTTGCAAACTCAACCTTCTGTTCTTCCTTTACTTTCACTAAGGCAAATGCCTTCTCTATTTCCTTTAACCAAACATTTGCTTCAATTGGCTCTAAGGAACCCTTGAATTCTGGTGGGTTTACTGCCTGAAAAGTTTTAAAAGTTACCTGGGGGTTGGTCTGTCTTTGTTGTTGTGCCAGGTGAACTGTTTGTTGGGCCAAGATTGGAAGAATCTGGGCTATTGCTGGGTCCATGGGTCCAGGGTTCACATTTGGATTTGTATCATCTTGGTTGTTGTTGTTGTTGGTTTCTTCATTCTGGGTGTTGGTGTGGCTATTTCTTTTGGGAGGCATTTTCTGTAAAGAATCAAACAACTTATTCAGCTTTTGAATCAAATCTTTGTATAGAAGAAAATTTTTGTAAAACAGAGGTATCTCTTTTTTAAAACAGTTGTAACTAAGTAAATTGCATGCTTCTTTACAGAATATAAACAGTTATGGAAAACAGGGTACATGGTATCACAGGGTATAACTGGTGCAATAGATAAGGTAAGGTAAAACAGGTGCAATAAAATAAATGACAATAATGGAAAGGAAAAAGGTGCTGATATATATAGATCAAAAATTTTAGGTAGTACAAGCGTAAAGATGCTTCGGAAATGAAAGCAAAAAGGGTACAACAACCTACTCACTAGTCAGCATAGCTAGTCTATAAATACAACTCAAAAGTCTACTAATACACACTACACACTACTTTACATACTACATAACCATAACAACACTGCTCAGCATCTCCATCTCTGAATCTTTAACTCAGCTCCATGGAAACTCTGGTCCTGCCAGCCTCTCAAAGTCCTCCATCACCTCAGTAGCCCAGCCCATCAGTGCATCAAGGCCTCTGCCCGGTAGTGTAGCTCCATGTAGCCTAGCCTCAAGAACCCTCCGTATCACATGAATCTCCTCTCGAAGCTCCCTCACACCACGATCAACATCTGTAGTCCTGATGATATGTTGTAGCTCTCTGATCTGAGCCAACAAGGAATCACGCTCCAATAGAAGAGCCTCATACCGGTAATAAGGAACTGGGGGCAATGTAGACTGGAATGGGGCACTCACAACTGAATGCCCAGTGGAATCTGAATCAGTTGGTGGGGGTCCTCTGATAGGTGGCCTCAAGCCTGGAGGTGGAATAGCCTGCAGTGGTACGGGCTACAACACAGGTGGAGGTAGTATAGCCAACACTGGTGGAACAACCGGACGTGGATCCGAAGATGGCACTCCAACTGAAGGCTCTGAGTGATCAGCTGATACGGGGATAAAAGAGTCGGCCATCGCTGTTATCAGAAATCATATCGCAATATAAGAATCTCGAACCATAACGCGAATTACACTAATACCTGATATACCAAAGCACTCAACCTCTCGACATTCTATCTTTCTATTCCTTACTTCTAATCCTAACCCTCTACCCATTCCTGTCAACATAGGCTTGTGTCAGTGACTTATAACCTGTAGCTCTGATACCAAACCTGTGGCGCCCTCCAAACCCGGGTCAGAAGTTTGGGGTCCATACACACATGCCTTATTTATAACCTGCTTATAACAATAATAAAGATAACAATAATATGCAGTGACCCTATTTACCAACTACCACGGATCGCAACAGGTTAAAGTATGTACTCAAGCCACACTTCTACTTATATTACATACCGTTCAAATCCCAACTATTCCAAACTCATAACTGAGTATTAAACATTATTACAAACTTTTACAGACTTAAATTGTTCCAAAAGAAGCCTACAAGCTCAGCTAAATCAACCTGAACCCCTAGCACTCGCGCTGGACTGGGGATCCTTAATACCAACTGGTTCCTTTTTAACTGGAAAAGAACAGAAACAATATCGCACAAATGAGCTAACTAGCTCAGCAAGTCAAATGACAAAACTTAGAATAATGATCATCAGGTGAATATGATTATGATATCAACTGAACAATGGATTATGATTTCGAATTGGATATTATACTTTTAATTTAAAAACCAAGGTTAGGCTGCTGATCAGTCACGCACTAACCCCGAGCAAGGCACACAACATTGCTCTAACTACTGGATCCAAGGCACACATTGGCCTAACTTGACCATTATATGGTCTGACCACGAATTTGGTCCACAATTTTATAAAAACAATCCAATTCTAACATAATAACAGAATGAACAATAATAAACAATAACCAGAATCATTAACAACAGTGAGTACTTAACAATGAAAGGATTTCAATACTTGTATGGATCAACAAGGTAATTTCACAGCTTGGATGCTGGGTAATAAAAGAATTGGATAACAAAGGAATCAACATTTCAGGGTTTCAAGGATTTGGTCTTTCAAAGCATAAGATATCATGGGTTGAGTATATAAGTAATTCAGTTCAGCGTTTGGTATTTAGTTTGTATGTATTTGTGGAGTAGTATCGTAGATTTGTGGTTCGTGTTTGGGTATACAATAATCAATGGCTTAGAAAGAATATGGTTATTGGCTCAAGAACAATAATTGGAATCAGGGTTTAGATTTCTGTGCTTCAAAGCACTTGCAATATCACAGGATTATCAAGTACTACAATATCTCGAGAAAGTTCAGAACACTTGCCTGGTACTAGCTTACTATTCTGCACTCGCTTCCAATCACAATCGTCTTACTCCTCAACTACCTGTTTCCCTTTCCCACGTCTGGCCTCTTCTGCTCACATATCATAAGCATCTATCAATCATCAACTCATAGGATTCTATTCAACACATACTTCTATCTACCCTTTGATTTACCCAAATCCGATTAACGGATTGAAAGTTACGCAATAAATAGTAAACATCGAATATACAACCCGACAGTCAACCAACATCTCACATATAACATATAACATATAATACATCACATAATCAATGACATAACATTTATAAAGACATTTCGGGTCATAAATAGGCTTTCTGGTATTTAAAATAATTTTTAAAACATTTTTCGGAATTAAAACGGGTCGTTGGATGAATTTCGGATTAATAAACAGGGTTCGGTTGGCCAATTCTGGCTCTGAAATAATTTTAGAATAATTATCGAGCCTTGAAAATAATTTAGAATAATATTTTAAAGCTCGAAACTATTTTTCGAATTTTTAAATCATTTTTAAATAATTAAATCTAATTAAATAATTGATTAAAATCAATTAATAATTAATTAAATCTATTATTCAATTAATTTTCAAATTAATTGACCAATTAATTAATTAAAAATTAACTGAAATTAATTAACTAATTAATTTAGATTTATTTTGAAATTAAAAATAATTTTCAGAATTAAAATAATAATTTTCAGAATTTTCAGAAATTAAAAATGAATTTTTATAATAAAAATAAATAGGAAATATGATTTTTAAACATTTTATAAACAGGAATCCTATTTTTGCAAAGTCTGGAAACCTGGGGGACCAAACTTCATCGTTTTCAAAAGTACAGGGACCAAACTGCAATTTTGTAGTTCTAGTCGCCGGAAAATCGGGGGTGGCCGGAGAACTCACTTCCGGCATCCTCCCACCACCATCACCTCCAAAATTAAACTACAGATTACCAGGAACATATCCATGCAAACAAATCATTCTAATCATCCCTGTTCTGGCCGGAAATTGGCCAAGAACATCGCCGGTTTCCGGCGAATATCGGGAATTTTAAAATCACAACTCCCTACGATTCAAGCATCCTTTGTTAACGAGCTATATATCAATCGATTGCAAATTTCATAAGGAACACAACCCACTATAAATCAACAGCTAATAACCCCTGAATCAAAAACCCCCAAATTTCAATTGAAAACATTCATACGGGTTATAAACCCTAATTTTAAAATTCGAAAATCAAACTCAAATTTGAACATGTTATTGAACTCCAAATCAGACGTATAATATACCAAAATCATCAGGAAAACAAGCTCTATAACATGCAATCATCAAATCATACAAACAATCATCCGAACAAAATTTCATATTTTTCATAAAAATAATTCGAAAATAAATAAATTTTTAGAAATTAACCCTTTGATTCTGCAGGTTTATGGATTACAGATTCGGATAGAGCTTCTCAAGACCTTCAAATCCAGTACTCGAGCTTTTCACACAAAGATCAATAACACCTTCAAAAGTTGGTTTGATTCTTGGAATAGTTTATGAATATATGATTTTTCTCTGTAAAATTATATATTTATTTGTCTGTAAATGATTTTGATACGAAATAAAATACGGTAAAAGGCTATTTATAATTACGGAGAATTAGTATCCCGTTGGATCATTACGGATATAAAACGGTACGTTTATTTGTAAAAACTGATCCAAACGGTATCGGTTTTCGGGATAATTATCCAAACCAGTACAATTTGTACTGCGGTCTTGGTCTCAGCGCCTGGTTACACGTATTACGAAGTGATAATTGGGATAGTTTAATAAAAAGCTCCCGTTTATCGAAAATACGGGTTTTATTGATTTACCGAAACGAATATTGTATCGAAAATGTTGCGTCGGGACCCGTGCAGGACAAACCGTACGCAGGATCGAAAAAGTCGAAACATGGAATATGCTCGGAATATTACAATTAGGTTAGGAAGGAGTTCTCGGAAGAGTTTTGGGTTCCAAAAACGTAACAACGGTTGACGTCGGTTGGTTCCCGTTTTTATAAAATAGATTTTAAATACTCGGAAAAAGATTTTATAAATTTCATATGATCCTTATAAATCCATAAATTAACATAAAAATAATTAGGAAGATATGACAATTATCTATGTTTTATTTTCGACATATAAAATTAAAATACTCAATTAATATTATTTTTGAATATCCAAGTACAGATAACACTTAACAATTAACTCACAGAATAGATACTAAACACACATAATAATTATTTAATATCAAAAATAATTACACGATATATCCCGGATATTACACCCTATGCCTGTGTTTATATACTACATAGTTACAAGATAATCTTCTAATTGATATCGAATATAATTCTGCTTCTTAATATATATATATCAATCAATTATCTTTTCTTCCAAGTATTCTATTCCTCATAGAATTCTTCTCCATGCATATCTCTTCA